>NC_085876.1:27658551-27676051 GCF_034702125.1 Engraulis encrasicolus | reverse complement strand
ATTCAAAAACAGCATTTTATTCCACCACTCACACCCAACACACACACACACACACACACATGCGCGCGCACACACACACACACACACACACACACACACACACACACACACACACACACACACACACACACACACACACACACACACACACACACACACACACACAAACACACACACACAGAAATACACATCAATCCCACGGAAGTATTTGGAAGAAACATCCTCTGGGTGTGGAGTTGTTCTTATTTCACGCTCTCCGTGGAGAGGGCCACACTTAATTAAAACGTAATTATTATAAATGGTCCCATCAGAGGACTTTAATCACAACAAAAGTTTGATTTAGAGAAAGGGCTCCGGGAGGCTTTCCGGGGTTGAAATTAAACAGCGGCATCTTGTCACCCTTGGTGCAAACGTCAAGCGCCTGTGAGTGTTTGTGTGTGTGTGTATTTGTGTGTGTGTGTCTATGTGTGTGTGTGTGTGTGTGTGTGTGTGTGTGTGTGTGTGTGTGTGTGTGTGTGTGTGTGTGTGTGTGTGTGTATGTGTGTGTGCTTGTGCGTGTGCGTGTGCGTGTGCGTGTGTGTGTGTGTGTGTGTGTGTGTGTGTGTGTGTGTGTGTGTGTGTGTGTGTGTGTGTGTGGGTATGTGTGTGTGTGTGTCATCAGAGCTCCTAGCGTGCTGAAGGGTCCTTCTCCAATCCCATCAGGACAAACCAAGGTGGTGCATTGGCATTCAGGACGAGCGGCATGCTGTTTAATAAGGAGTCTGCGTGATTAAGTGGCATATTGAGAGGAATGTCATTTGTATAAATTGAATTCTGTTTGACTGGGAGTGAGAAGCATTAACCTCTTCCACTTCCTTCCCCCTGCACCCCCATTTCTCGGACTGACTGATTGCTCCTTGGGCTGTTCAGGAAATCATGTTGACTTCCAGCTGACACTGCAATGTTTTTTTTACAAAAAAAAACGGTTTAGTTTTCATTCGTTCCGTTCATTCTCTTCACATGATAAACGGTGCTCTGAACCGGGCCGCTGAGGGATTTGCCCGGCCCCAGGGCAAAGCCATCAGAAAGGACCTCTCGACTCAATACGTTCAATGTCATGAAGACCTAATTGTGGGCCCCCAATCTCCCGGGGCCCGGGACAACTGACTCTTTTGTCCCCCCCTTTGTCGGCTTCCCTGGGCACTGGTCAGGGCTGGACTGGGCTGAAAAATCAGCTCAAGCATTTTCAGCCAAGACCAGTCTGCCAGACATTGGCAGAGACAATGACGCCTGTGACAAACATTTTTAGTCATCTATGATGAGCTATGTTGACCACAACAGCCAAAATCAATATTTGAAGTGGAGAGGTCAGCTGTGGTGGCATGAGGACTGATTGAAGTTTGAAGAAGGTCAGACGTCCGAAACGTCACTTGCTTGTACATTAAAACATGGAGCAGAGAGTGTGGCATTCTATTTATTTTCTTTAAACATTTGTATGCACAAGAAGGCAGCACCTCAAGAAAGACTTTATTGGTGTGCGATACCTCTTTTTTTCTAGGCAGTATACCCACTTCAAAAACTGCTCAAATATACAGTATACCCACCACAAAAAAAATAGACTACACCACCACTGGGCAAATGTATGCCTCATGGCCAATCCAGCCATGGCACTGGTGCTCTGGGCGCCCTCTAATAATATTTTGCTGGCTGGTTGGGATTCTGACATCCACACCCACACCCAAACCCAAGAGAAGGTTACTGTACATGCTGGTGGTATGCTTCTTATACCTCCCACAGAGGGAAAAGGTTAGCGATGCAGTTAATGGCTAGTCATTTAATACTGTACAACATTATTTTTTCCCTCTACGTAATGCCAACACAAATTGCCCATATGCGCTCTGACTGACAATTTCCATTCATGGTATTCAAAACAATGTAAATCTTGCTGGGTTTCAAGGATACGTTGTCAAAAAATACACACATAATACAGCACATATCAATGTGGCTGACTCACATAATTAGTGGTTGTATAATTTTAAGTTCCCTTAATTGCTAATAACAGCCTTGGTTTCAACAAGGTATATACTCAGGGCTCGAGTTGTAGGGGGATGAGGGGGGACGCCATCCCCCCAATAATGAAAATGGTCTAAAATCATCGCCCTCAATGAAAATGTTCAAAAATCATCCCCCTCTAAAACAGGCCTCCGTTCTTCACATATTGTGTTAAAATTGCAACTACAACAAGTACATTTTCAAAATGTTCTAAGGGGAAGATAATAATCAGAATCAATCTATGATCATCCCCCTGCTTTGATTTTACAACTCGGCCATTGCATATACTCATCTTACATTGCTTACAACTGAAGGCAAACAGGACTACTTCGAGTTTGTGGTCATAGCAGTGCTTATTGGTTGAGTTTAGAGTAGCGCTATGTTCAAGGTCATAGCAGTGCTTAGCAGAGTGAACAAGTTGAAAAACAATAATGGAGGGGCTTGTCAGCAAATAACCACTCCCATAAAAGACGTCAGGTGATATGATTTATAGGAGTTCAGATCCTGTCGGAATAAACCTTTTTTTGTTTTTTTATTCAGTAGAGCTCCTTTTTAAGAGGTAGGTAGGGTGAAAACTCACAAAGCATCACTCATCCCGTACGTCCATGCAATTTGGCTGGCAGGAGAGAAGGAGGGACAGAGAGAGAGAGAGAGAGAGAGAGAGAGAGAGAGAGAGAGAGAGAGAGAGAGAGAGAGAGAGAGAGAGAGAGAGAGAGAGAGAGAGAGAGATATTTCCTGTGCACTTCGTATCTGCTAGTGATGTTGGCTATGATTATGTCCTCGATTGTAACTCACTTTGGTTAAAAAGCATCTGCCAAATGCAATGTAATGAGAGAGAGAGAGAGAGAGAGAGAGAGAGAGAGAGAGAGAGAGAGAGAGAGAGAGAGAGAGAGAGAGAGAGGGAGAGAGAGAGAGAGAGAGAGAGAGAGAGAGAGAGAGAGAGAGCAAGAGAGAGAGAGGTTGTGTCACTCATTTGCCTTCCTCTACTCCATCCTCCTTTCTCCATCTACCACCCCGCAACCTCTCCATTCTCTACCTCTCCATCTCCCTCTGCATCCACTTCTCCACCTCTCCACCACCCTCTACTTCTCCACCTCTGTTATGAACCATCTACCTCCCCACCACCGGGACCAATTATCCTGGCATGGGGCCCATTGTGCGTGGGCGGATGTTGTCTCCTCCGCCTGTCAAAACTGTAATCCAGAGCCGCAGCATGCATGTACGGACGCATGCACTCATGCACAATGCAAGCACACACACACGCACACACTCACACACACACACAAACACGCACACACATGCACGCACACACACACACACACACACACACACACACACACACACACACACACACACACACACACACACACACACACACACACACACACACGCACACACACACACACACACACACACGCACGCACGCACGCACGCACACACACACACACACACACACACACACACAGAAGCAGGTTCTTTCTGTAAAATCATTCCTACATCCGCCACCGCCTCCACTCTTTACAAAAAAAAAAGGAAGAGACAGAAATGACTTAGCCATCCCATAATACTACCATTTCCATTTCATATTCATGGTCTGGACTTTGCTTGATCTGACGTGATTGCAGGAAGCAGGAAGGGCATTTGCGTAAAAATCAGGAGTTAACTTATAAGTTGTTGACCAAACATGACGTCTATCTATGACGATGTAGGACTGTTTAACAGACATATCTGACAGAACATGCTACCGTAGGATAAAATTACAAAGTAGGACTGTTTGTCAAAACACTGGTGCAAATCCTACCGGTCAACATCGCTCCACAGAAGACAGGTATGCCTACCAGACGTAGTGCGGAGCAAAATGTATTGGCGGAAGTACGTAGGATGTCGCGCGAGGCTAGAAATGACTTGAGGATTTGAGAAATGGATTTGAGGGGTGCGTGGAATTGTGGGAGGGTTGATATGGTAGATAGGGGCGGTGTGTGTGTGTGTGTGCGTGCGTGCGTGTGTGTGTGTGTGTGTGTGTGTGTGTGTGTATGTGTGTGTGTGTGTGTGTGTGTGTGTGTGTGTGTGTGTGTGTGTGTGTGTGTGTGTGTCTGCCTAATATGGAATCACTGCTGCACATACAGAGAGCGACAGAGAGATTAGCCATAGCATTGACCCTTGATTGCCTTTGACTGTTAAACAGGGGCAAAGACCGCCATGCCAGGAATCAAGGGGTGCATCCCAATATGTGACCTTGCCTCCTCCACTTGCCTCCTCCACTCGCTTCTCGTCATGATGACATCACTGACAACAACATTATATTTCATTATTATATGGTTGTGACGTCATCTGTCGAATGCTCCATTCATTTCAACGGGGCTCCCCAACGTTCGCACGTCTGTTATTTTTCGATAACGGACGGGTTGGTCTATAACAGACCGCTGTCAATGGCAACAAGACTTTTCACTGCTAAAGCGACTTTTCAACAAGACTCTAATCAGCTGCTGTGATAGACAACACCTTTTGTCCTGGCTACCTGTCAGCGGTGTTCCACAACGGCACTGTTTTGTTTTGCGCAGCAACAATCTTTTGACATTAAAAACTATAGTAGACTTCACATTAAATAGGCCTAAAGAAATGTCCCCGCCATGTGTGAATCATTTAAGTATATCCATATAATAAGCGGGTTAACTTTCGGCGAGTCGGTCGCTTTGTGGAATAGCAGCACTTCAGAGAGAACAAGACCCCTCCGCTCCGCGTCGGGGTCTAAAGATTCTCTCTGTCGTGCTGCTATTCCACGGTAGCGACCTTCTCGCCGAACGTTAACCCTTACATATCTTGCAAAAGCTCAATTGTAAAGTCTTTTTCTCATTTGCAATTGGGATGGTGAATGAAAAACAGTCCCTCAAAAGTTGTTGTGGCGAGGCTGACAGCTGGGAAACTTTATCGTTTTCTACACGGAGGAGGGGCCAGGAGGCGGGACGAGGAGACAAGCACAAGTGGAGGAGGCAAGGTCACATATTGGGATGCACCCAAGGACTATGTGGCTTGTGCGGCGCGACGGAGAGACAGAGACAAACGGTCTGTACTGCACTGCACAGTCTGGTCGTCTCCTGCAGTGTGTGTGAGAGAGGCGCAATGAACCCAGAGAACTCTGATGGACTGAAGATGTATCACTGAACAAAGAAGAGAAGACTTTACATTAGGAAAACCAAGGCAATTGCCCATAGGGGGCCCCAACTGTCACACGAGTCGTAATAAACACACAAAAAAGTAGGCCTGATCTTAATTTGTCACCTATGTAAAGTAGGATATACAGTATACGAGACAAAACACTAAAATGGCACCCTTGCTCCTTCCATGCCAATTGTTGATGTGTTTAAAGAATGACTTTTGAGGGCCCTGTGTTTATATTTCGCCTAGGGCCCTAAAATGGCTTGATCCGCCCCTGTACACAGCATGTATTGGGCTTTAAACATCCCCAAAGGTTTATTCGGAATTAAATTAAGGTGAAACATCAACTCAATGTCAAATAACTTTAATTCCGAACTTTTCAATGCACAATTAATGATTTGGAATTAACACCATCACGTAGACATTGTCTGGTGTGTGTGTGTGTGTGTGTGCGCGTGCGCGTCTGTGTGTGTGTGACAGAGAGAGAGAGAGAGAGAGAGAGAGAGAGAGAGAGAGAGAGAGAGAGAGAGAGAGATGGAGAGAGAGAGACAGAGAGAGAGAGAGAGAGAGAGAGAGAGAGAGAGAGAGAGAGAGAGAGAGGTGCAATGATGAACCCTGTTTGGTCTCCTGGATGCTGTCACTTCCCTGGGCAGTGGAGGTGGCATGGCAGCCAGTGGCAGCACCTGTCCAGGCTTCCTTTGACAGACTCTGGCTGGAAAGTTTTGACAAGTGGCAGGTTATTACATCCAGGCAATGAGGCAACCAGGGTTGGCTGCTTGCAGCCTCATGTGACATCATCCCATTCATCCTGTGTGGTTTAGGAGAGAGAAACAACCCTACATCAACTACACATTTCACACACTCTCTCATTCTCAATTATTAATTTCTGTCACTACAAATGTCAGAGCCTTGTGGATAGAGAACAAAAATATGAAAAGACAAAAAAAAACTGACAGAGAAGGGAAGGGACTATTTGAGGAAACTATGGCCACATAGGCTAATTCCCATGACGAAGCCATGCTTGTTTAGGCAGGAGGATGTGTGTGGGCAGCGTTGACCAGTGGGCACACACAGGCTGACATGCACACACACACACACACGCACATGCTGACATACGCATGCACGCACGCAGGCATGCACGCACACACAAACACACACACACACACACACACACACACACACACACACACACACACACACACACACACACACACACACACACACACACACACACAACACAGCTCTCTCTTTTTCTCTCTCCCTCTGTCACACACACACACACACACACACACACACACACACACACACACACACACACACACACACACACACACACACACACACACACACACACACACACACACACACACACACACACACACACACACACACACACACACACACACACACACAAGCTGGGGCCGTAGTCAAGGCATGGCCTCCCCCTCCAGTCATGTGCCATTATGAGGCCTGACAGCCTGTTTACTTTGGCGGCCATTTTCCTTGTGGGGAAGTTTCTGCCTGGCTTGGCACTCTGAGTAACGGGACCAAAGGTTGGCCTCCTTTTTTTATTGAATTAGCTCTGTCCGTCCGCGCGGAAAGAAGGAGAAAATCCTATATGGCCTTTGTGTGTGTCGTCAAGATGAATCCATCCACTGGTTGATCCTTCAGATCCATCTCTCCAATTCTCGTTCTGTAGTTTCATGTCACGGAAGAGAAAAAAGGTAAAGGTTTTTAGCCCGTTTTGAGGATAGTCCCTCTTCTGCCTCGCGAGCTCCACACACACACACAACACACACACACACACACACACACACACACACACACACACACACACACACACACACACACACACACACACACACACACATAGACGCATCTGCACAGTGGCTGATATCCTTGGATCCACCTCCCTCATCCTCCTTCCCAAGGTTCACACCATGGGAGAAAAAGAGGAAAAGTAAATATTTAAACTTTGTCCTGAGTTCTGGGTACTATAGGTCCTCCACCTCCACCTCCACAACACACAAGCGTATCACTAATATTCCTATACACAGGACCACTGACAACTTTGGCCAGGCCCGGGACAATTTTTTTTGATGGGCCCCCTAATGCAAAACATGCAATGTATTGAGAACCCAAATCTGGGCCCCCCATTTGTCTGGGCCTGGGACAACTGACCCCTTTGCCAACCCCCCGCCTGTCATCTTCCCTGCCTATACACATACGTACGTGTGGCACTACCCCCTCTCACCTGACCAAAGTCCTCATTGATGCAAACACAATGTGCACAGCAGTCCTCCGCCGCCATGCTAGATTGAGGGTTGGGGGGTTATAAACTCTGTGGCTGACCACCAGGCCCTTGCAGACAAAACAGTGAGCGGTCAGACAGGGACCAGACCAGCCCAGACAGATGTATTGCACCCCCTCACAACACCAACACACACACACACACACACACACACACACACACACACACACACACACACACACACACACACACACACACACACACACACACACACACACACACAGACAGATGTATTGCATCCCCTCCCCACCCATAGCCACCCCCCACAGCAGGCTCCTTTCTGTTGCACGTACGTCTGCTGCAGGGGGGTTCCCACAGCGCATGACCCCCCTGTCAAGGAGATCCCCCCCTGCACCAGCTCCACACCACACCCTACAACCCCCCTCCAAAACCAGCCAAACTGTCACCACACACACACACACACACACACACACACACACACACACACACACACACACATACACACACATACACACACACACACACACACACACACACACACACACACACACGCACACACACACACACACACACACACACACACACACACACAGGCCAAAAACATGGCTTAGCATCTGCCAGCGTAAGCCAGAAGGACAATTTGACCTCTTCCCCCTGACAAACACAAAAGGAAAGCCTGCTGCTCACGTCCCCAAATATTTATCAAGTGTTGTGAATGACAAGGGCTTGCTTGGTTCACCTCCTTTGAATATGAATCCTTGTCCCTATTTTATTATTATGATAATTGCTGAGTCTTCTTTGCTGCGCCATTCATGTTAATGCTGGTGATGACCAGAGAGAAACTTTCAGCTTTCGTTTAAAGCTGCACCATCATAGCACCACCATCATAGTTCCTCCATTACGCTAATCTCCTGCAGCCAACACGCACAGATTAGAGACTGATACCATAATCTCAACCCGCAACCCATTTAGATTAGCAAAGCACCGGGATGAGATAATCTGCAAAAGCAGGCTACACATCCATGTCGCATGTGTTGTTTAAGAACTCATGATGGCAGCCTATAAAGACACATGTCGTAGCCAGCTAGTATCACTTCAAGGTATTTAAAGGTGCACTGTGTCACATTTTTAGTTGTTTATTTCCAGAATTCATGCTGCCCATTCTCAAATGATACATTTTTCATGAATACTTACCACCACCATCAACTTCTAAATATTCATTTTGACTGGGATAATTGCACTTTTTACATATGAAGAGGTGGATCTTCTTCATGTTCGCCGTTTTGAATTTCCGGAATAGACATTTTTAGCTGCAAAATATACCACATACCAGTACATGTTCATTTTTTTTTTAGCAAATATTCATGAAAAGATCAAATTTGGCAATAGGCAGCACCGTTTCAATGAGCAGCATAGTTGTGATAAGTACTCTGGCCACCATCCTACACAGAGCACCTTTAAGGTAACCAGGATATAAAGTACCCCTTACCTCATGCTAGGTTAGATAAAATAAAATCACAAGAATCATTAAACAGGAAAAAGCAAACAAATTGCACAAAGAGGAGTCCATATTAGGCCACAATGTTTATTCAGTAGTGTTGTTTCAACTTATAGGTACAATACTGCCTGCTTTTTTTTGTAAGACTAAAAAAAAGTTACCATTACAGTCATTGGTGCTTAGAGAAATCCATCCACACGCCTCATGATCTGATGACCGCACCTTCTCAAGCCATGACTAGAACAAGCACATTTCCAAATGGTAGGCACTTTGAAGGTTTAAAACATTTGTGAATATACATTTATATATATTTATATATAGATTTTTTTTTTCATATACGAATAAGCAATTGGACTTACGGTCAGGTCTCTAGTAACAATAAAAAACCTAAAGGCTAAGAAAAAAAAGAAAAAACAGAACAACAACAACAAAAAAAACATCTGAATGTGGCCAAGTAAGCGTAGTTATGTGGTGGCTTTGCAAATACTGAGGGGTCTTTGGGTTCTTGCTTAGTGTGGATGTCAGTACCTTCTTCTCTTCTCGACCTTGTGTGAGAGAGGGTGACAGAAACTGCAAGGGAAGGGAGGAAGTAGAAAGGTTGGCAGGAACATGATGGGTGTGTGTGTGAAAAATAGTACTAAGTTAAAGCTCGCACAACCAAACGTCTGACCTGGGAGCAGGACAAACAAATAACCAGATAAAGAGAGAAAAGCCAGCTTCAACAGGGATTTCTTTGCTCCCGCCGATTTTATTGTTTTTTGTGACGTTATTTTGTTTTCATGACACGTCTGAATGGTTTTCACCCAAAACGTCACGAAAAACATTGTTAAAAAATCATGTGTAGCAAAGAAAAAAATCGAGCTTGAAGCAGACATTTCTCTTTTTATCCGTGCGTGAGAGAGAAACACAGCAAGGAAAAGTAATAAAATGAGACTAAGAGGGGATGAGAAAAGAAAGCAGGACAGGAAAAAAGGGAAGTTGGCAACACGGAGGGGGAAGGAAAAAATACAGGGCAGGCAGGCAGAGGCAAACACACAGACATACAGACATATATAGACAGACAGGGTTTAAGGGGGGGTAAAAAGTGCAAAACTCTAGATTACAAAGCTCAACTTTTTTTCCAAGGCAACTTCGTAACCTGCTGTGCCAACAGGTTTCCATGCAAGATAATTTTGCCCATCTGCAAGCCCATACACGCAGCAGGAAGAAGTAAAAGACAGTGTAGTCTGGGATTATTACTGGCCATCCCAACATGGTGGGGCTCAGGGTTGAGTGCCCCATTGTCACCACTGTCAATGGCAACAACTGTCTTTTTTTAAAAGTGGGTCTGCTGGTATCAAACGTCTCCAACCAAACAGACTCAAGACCCTTGACTCCAGAGATCAGAGAATGTAACCCAGTTAGGTTCCCCGTCCCCGTTACGCATGGTAGCTCAAGACATCAAAGCTGAGCTGTACCATTCATCAGCACTGTGCATCATGAACAACCCCCCACTTGGATACACACAGAAGTGACATTGAGGTGATATGGGGACACATAGGCTTATGGGGACATTTCTAATGGACTGGCCTGGGAGGTCTGATACCATTCCAGTCAGAATGAAGGAAGAGGGGGAAAGAGTCGGTGTGTGTGTGTGTGCGTTTGTGTGTGTGTGTGTGTGTGTGCGTGTATGTTTGTGTGTGTATGTTTGTGTATGTTTGTGTGTGTGTACTTTGTGTTAAGGGTTCAGAAATGATGAAGTGTGTAAAGGGCAGGAGGCATACTTTGATGGGCCACACTTAACAAAAAAAAAATAATTCAAAAGAAAAATGAGACAAAAAATAAATGCCCCTCCCAGGACACGCTACTTCTAACAGAGACCGATTAAAGAAGAGTGTCCACATGTACCGTACGTGATAATCAAGTTAAATTAAATAATTAAATACACCATTGGGAATACACCAGGAGAGGAGCCGTCCTTGCCTCCCGCATCGGGGCATCCCGTTGTTTCTCATCACTGAGAACTGATGACCGTTGAAAAGAGGTACATGATGCCAAATGTATTGACCTAAAGCTATACATGAACAAATAAAACAAGGATAGGGGACAGAGACAGAGCCAGCGAGAGCTCTGGGGTGCATTTCTGGAAAGCGTAGTTGTTGGCAGTTAGCAGTAGTTGCCAATGGGAAATTGCATTGCAACCAACAAAGTAGCTAACAAAGTTAGCAACTACGCTTTCCAGAAATGCACCCCTGCACTGGAAGCTTAGATTCGGTGAATGAAATGCAAATGAAGGAAAAATGAAAGAGATACAGATGAGCCGAGAGAGAAATAATAATCATTGTACATACGCCAGAGGGAGGGACATATACAGTTTGACCGTTAGTTAATTACGCAACCAGAACAGAAAAAAAGCTTCATGGAATCTACACAAAAAAGGCATTCTGAAAAAAAAATCTGAGGAAAAAAAGATAAATTAATGAAATATACTTTTATGTTTAAAAAGAAGATTGACTTGAGACATGCTAGGACAAAAAGAGGATCAAAGAAAAAAAGCAGGATTGATACAGGACAATTATATTCAATTATTTCCACATTTAAATTGTTTTTTTTTCTTTACAAATACATACTGCTACAGTTAAAAAGTAGTCAGTGACTAAAACCAGCTCCTTCAACAGAAGACAGATGCAGATCATGTTTTCTGGCCTGTACAGGATGCGACGTTGGGTTTTTTTCTTTTTCAGCCATTTTCAAACAAGACACAAAACAAGGTTTAAATATGCACAGATTTTTGCTGTAAAATAAGCATTGCTTGGCTCCTCATTATTTTTCTTAAAAAAGAAGACAAAGAAAGAAAAAAAACAAAAAAACAAAAAAGAGGTCTGAATTACAATTTTTTTCTACTTTAAAAGCTCTCCAGGTTTTGTTCCGGCGACTGTGGTGGACTGTGGTGTTTGTGTTGATATTCTTTAGGTCTTCCTCGTTGCCATGTTGTGTTGTGATGGCGGCGGCGATCCGGGCTGTTAATCAAACACCATCGCACACTCCCACTGTGAAGTGTTGCTGTCTGGAGGCAAGTGGGGGGGCAGTGGGAGGGGGGGCAGGGGGCGCTCCAAAAGGAGAAGGGATGGGCAGGTACGGTGGGTGTAGGGGTCAGGAGCTCATACGGATGACCGTGGGGTGGGGGTGGGGGGAGGTTGGATGGTAAGAGATTGGCAGTCTACGCGTAAAACTCCTTGGTGGGGGCCTTCTGATAGGCGGCTCCGGAGGGCTTCCTCTCCCCCAGGTCGTAGCTGCCCTCGTCCTTCTTCCTCATGCGGTACACCAGGAGGAGGATGAGGAAGATGGCAAAGAGGAAGCCAATGACTCCACCAGCAATGACCGCTGCAGGCAGAAAAGACAAAGAGGAGCGAGTTAGCGTCTTTTATTAGCATTTTTATTGGCATTGTAACGATCACACACAAGCCTAATGGTCCCCACTAAACTTAGGATGTTTTTTAGATCATCCTACAGCCAGTCATTTTTGCAGGTGTTGGTCTGCACCTTGCACTTATTCTCCAAAAAGTAAACTTTATTGAGTTAAGTTTCGATCCCCCTGGACATTCATCACGCATGATGTGTGTTTTTGTAGAGCAACTGCAGTGTGCAGACCATCATCTTCCCATGAAAAACTTGGAAGGGAAAAACCTTTTGTGTGTGTGTGTGATGACTCTATATCAGTGGTTCCCAAACTTTTTCGGGCAGAGGACCACTTTGTCCCCCAAAACATTTTCAGAGACCACCTATCAACTGAATTGACAGTTTACGGGTGCTAATTTGACTGTGCTAATTTCGATTTATATCACTTACTTTTTATTCACTTTTACAAGCCTGACTTATTGTGGTGAAAATCATACTTCAGCTATGTTTAGCTTTGTAATAAGGCTACAAATATAGTCTGTTAGCTTGTCTTCGAAAAGTAGAAATCTCCTCGCGGACCACCTGAGCTCTGGCGCGGACCACTTGTGGTCCCCGGACCACACTTTGAGAATCACTGCTCTATATGTATGCCACTATGTCGGTCTGTCTGCCTGTCTGAATCTTGTTATCCTTTCAGAGAGTTTCCACGTGAGTTAAAGTCTATTGACCTTGTTAGGATACTATACTGTGCCGCACATTATGCCTTGCTAGGACGTGAAACGCCCAGAGATTGGATACTCTTTGGTGAACTCCGCGGAGTATCCAATCATCAGGTGTTTCACATCCTAGCAAGGCTAGAACACTTGGCATTGAGATGGCCCCCATGTATGTTTTTCATTGTCTCGTGCATTTCTTTGCCACTCACTGTCTGAGACATCTCGATGTAACTTTTGTGGTTACCCCTTCCCTCTCTATCAATCCTACGCTCAATCCACCATATCTCCCCTCGAGACACCGCTCTTTTCATCCATTGACTCATCGAAGCATCACATCGAGAAACCGCTGAGACAGCCAAGTTCCTATTTTTGAAAAGCAGCCACCACAAAATAAAGTTACTGGAGCCACATCAGAGGGGGACATTTAATATGGTCGCTTTCCCTGGAGGGAAGATGGCGGGTCAATGATACGCTCCTCAATCCAGCTGTGGAAATGGTGTTGATAAGCTTCCCCGCTCCGAACCTTCCCTCCCCTCTCCCCCTCGCCCCTCTTGACAAAACAGCCGTGCGACGCGAGCGTTTGCGAACGCAGATGCGAGTGCCGTGGGATGAACTTTTCACCATCCCAGGGAGGCGGGGGGAAAAGCAGTTTATGCAGAACGACTCAATAAAACATGAAGGGGACTGGAGTCAGGAGAGAGAGAAAAGGAGAGAGAAGTGTGTGTGCATGTCCCTGTGTGTGTGTGTGTGTGTGTGTGTGTGTGTGTGTGTGTGTGTGTGTGTGTGTGTGTGTGTGTGTGTGTGTGTGTGTGTGTGTGTGTGTGTGTGTGTGTGTGTGTGTGTGTGTGTGTGTGTGTGTGTGTGCGTGTGCAGAGGTCCCCAGAGACATTATTACTATCATTACGTTTATTGGCTCGAAAAATTCTCCACGCCTGGAGTCGAGTGGCGCAGTGGCGGTGAACTGCAGAGTGCATGCTCCTGTGTGCAGTGCAGTGCAGTGCATAGCAAGCCTCTGTGTGTTGTGTGGCGTGGTGTACTATTGTGCAGTGCAGTGCAGTGCAAGGCTGAGTGTGTTGTGGGGAGCTGTGTAGTGTTGTGCAGTGCTTGCTGGCTGTGTAGTGTTGTGTGGACTTGGTTGGTTGAGTTGTTAGATATTTTAGAGGGGGATTTGGTACATTTTTGGGAGTTCAGAAGTTTGTCCCCAGAGAAACTTTAAAAATATAGCTGCTAAAAGTGCAATATTTAACCTAATGTGAGAATGGAATTTTAGAGACTTGGGTTTCAGGGCCCCTTGGTTCTTGAGCCCATGGGCCTGGGCCTGAGCCTGGTAGGCCCATGCAGTAATCCATTCTTGGCTGTGTTGTGCTGTGTGGTGTTGTGTTGCGCAGTGCTTGTGTTGCGTTGGTCGGGACGAGTGTAGACTTGTACTACGGTGTGCGTGTGCTTCCATGTACAGTGGAGTGCAATGCAGGGCTATCCTGTGTGGTGCAGCGCTTGCGTCTGGTTGGTTGGTTTGGTCGGGGCCAGTGCAGACTTGCGGGGCGGCCGTTCCTCTGGCCCCTCGCCGTGGTTATGGGCGGCTGCTTGTGATTTGCTAACACCTCGCGCCGCGGGAGTGAGCGTAAACAATCACATCTGTTTGTGCTTGTGGAGTTACCCTACGCGTCTCTCTCTGTGGTTTTTATTAGCAGAAGGCTGCAAGGTGCAGTTTCTTTTCGCTCTTGGCCTGTGTCTGTCTGTGTGTGTGTGTGTGTGTGTGCGTGCCTGCGTGCGGGCATACGTGTGTGTGTGTGTGTGTGTGTGTGTGTGTGTGTGTGTGTGTGTGTGTGTGTGTGTGTGTGTGTGCCTGCATGCATGCATATGTGTTTGTGCTTGTGTGTGTGTGTGCCTGCATGTGTATGTGCTGGATGTGTGTGTGTGTGTGTGTGTGTGTGTGTGTGTGTGTGTGTGTGTGTGTGTGTGTGTGTGTGTGTGTGTGTGTGTGCGTGTGTGTGCGTGCGTGCATGTGTGTTTGTGTGTTTCCCTCTCTCTCTCTCTCTCTCTCTCTCTCTCTCTCTCTCTTTCTCTCTCTCTCTCTCTCTCTCTCCCTCTCCCATTGTCTCCTTCATTCTCTTGCTCCTTCTCCACCTCTCACTCTACTGTCTTTGATGGGCTGGAAGGCGCATAATTCCTGCGGTTCTGAAATTGACCCATGTGAAAAGAATAGACTCTGGTTGAAGACCTTGACTGTGTTTTGAAAACACATTCCCTCTGGTGACCCACAATATTTTGATACTTTTGAGACACATTTTGCAATCCTATTCTTACTTTTCAGACGAAAAAATACTGGTGAGAAGTTCTATAAACAACCCCAACATCGTACGCACTGTATATACAAGTGTGTGAGTTGAGTGTCTGTGCAAATAATAAAATGTTCAATGTGGGCATTTTTGTCTGCTTTTATTTGTGTATGTGTCTGTTAATGTTTACTGTATATGCTTCTGTTTCTATGTCAGACATGTAAACAAGTCACACGTCTTATGATGTTCATACGTGTATGTTTGCTCACATGTGAATATGACTACTGTATTTATTTTATACATATCTTGTTTATGTATGTTTCCTGAATGTGAATATACGTATGTTTAAATATGCTTATTCACATGCAAATAATAACTATTCATGAACATGGGAATACGACTTGTATACGTCTATGGGCTATTTCTAAATGTGATTTGCATCCTAGACATCCCCCCCACCCCACACCACACACACATACTAACACACGCACACACACGTGACGTACCTGCGAGCACCTCCGTCCGCTGGAAGAGGTTTTGTGTGTGCACCTCCAGCGTGTCGGCGGGGCGGGGAGGGCTGGGGGTACTACCGGGAACTTTCCTACGAGGCTCCTCTGTGGCTGGCGCCGGGGGCTGGAGGATGGAGCGAGGGAGCGAGGGGGGGAGATAGAGAGAGAGAGAGAGAGAGAGAGAGAGAGAGAGAGAGAGAGAGAGACAGAGACAGAGACAGAGACAGAGAGTCGTAAACATCATTATTAACCATCTTGTAATACACAAATTCCACCTTGAGCCTACTCTAATCACGGGACTTTTTTTTTTAACTTGAGGTTTCTGAATGTAGTGTTAAGCCTCTTAAGTCAGCATGCCCATCCTCAAACCTGACTGGCTCACAGGCAGCAGATAAAAACTGTTCAAACATTACAATGCTCTCCATGGCCACCAAGACCTTGACTGGCTACTCCAGTCAATCTCTTCAGTCTCACAAAAACAAATTCAAGGCCGACACAAGAGCAAATAAATAAATAAATGGGTAAATAAATAAATAATACATAAATAATAATAAAAAAGGGGAAAAAAGGAAAAAGGTTGAGAGGGGGGGGGTCTCTAGGGGGGGGAGAGGAAAGTGGGGAATAGGAAATGCTATAGGAAAGAGACACAAACAAACAGACAGAATCTGTAACAGGATGCAGACAATGTAAAGTCAGTGGTGTAGGATAAGTAAACAGAGAGAGGGCCTTTCTCAAAACCTAGTGCAGTGCACTTCCAAGTGTATCAGCCTAATTAATCACACCCAGTGATTGGATACTCTTTATTAGTCATACCCAGTGATTGGATATTCCGTAGAGTTCACCAAAGAGTATCCAATCACTGGGTGTGACTAATTAGGCTGATACACTTTCAAGTGCACTGCACTAGGTTTTGAGAAAGGCCCATTGTGTGTATTTGTGTTGGGGTGGGGTGGTGTGGGGTGTCAGGACACCAGTGTAAGGAGAGAGGTAAACAGGAAGAGATTGAGTGAACTCCACACATAAGTGGGTGCAGGGTGCGGATTTGTTGTAAAACCAGAAGGGGAGGTGTATTTCAGATTCAAAGCAATATCAATGGAATTACATTAAAGTGGGATTAAAATCATGTATAAAAAAGTGGAGAAATCAAAACCAGAAAGGGTGCACAATCCCCACCATTCCCCCTCCCAAAAAAATCTGGCCTTACCAATACTTCCTTCTCACTCTGCATGATAATTTCACGTTAACGTTAGTCTGCCTATCCTGGTGATATCTTTGCACCTATGATAAATTAAGTCCTAAGCACACAGCATTGTAATCAATGGTTGGATTGGTTGTAGTTCTTGCCAACACTATATTTGTGACTTGGTGAACAATTCAGCAACTTGGCAAACAAACCAAACAATATAATGTGTGATGAGAACTCATTGAAAATATATATGTAGCCTCTTACTGCAGCTGGGCCCGTCGACAGGCCTATTCACTCTTTGCTGAAAACACTTAACTACATCATAAAACATTGCTATTACATTACAGAAAGACTTAAGATTTGGTCATTACAATTTTGTTGACAATAAGGTTATTACAGAGGCTCTATGGCAAGGGGTTAAAAAGATGGGCGCATTCTTACAAATTGATATGCTAGTATAAGGGCTGAAATAATC
>NC_085876.1:27653551-27656051 GCF_034702125.1 Engraulis encrasicolus | reverse complement strand
AGGCAAAATAGGAGGGGCCCATTTACATGGGCTTGACTTTGGCACCTGCCAAGTTGCTAACTAGCAAAATGCTGGTAAAACCTGTCTCTGGCTCGTAGAGAATTTCGTTAATGTCAAGCCCTGGTATTTACATGAGAGCAAATGCCTTGTTATTTGTCCACGTAGAGGGGCGATGAGAGCAGGGGCGGAGCTATAGGGAGGACGAGCAGGGCACTTGCCCCTGGGCCCAGGGCCCTCCCGTATTGGTGGTGGGGGCCCTATTGTGAGCTTGGCAAGCTGTATAGGGGGCCCTATAAGTGTCTTGCCCTAGGGCCCTGTGTGCAATTGTTCCGCCACTGGATGAGAGCACAGGTCTCCGGATTATTTTTAGGCATACGCTCTGCTGAGCGAACTGTTCTTCACCTCCCCCACAGACAGATGAGCCCGACCCCCAACCCCTCCTGCCCTGCTAATGCACAACAAGCAAATAGTTGAAGGGGTTTTGTTGTAGATTCTACAAAGTATAGACAACTGGACTTTTTGGGGGGCTTGAATCTTAGCAACTTGGAAGGTTCAAGCTAAAAAAAAAAGAGTTCCAATTACGATACAATTATGGTACCATATGATATGGTACCTGCTTTATTGCCAGTTGCTCACACATCACTTCACTCCATAGAAAAAGATGACCTGAAGGGAATGAGGATCTTCACAGTCAACTAGCACTATGATTCAAGTCCCATCCCTACCAAACGTTACAGTAAAGCAAGAGCCTTGACAACCATGAACATATTGACTTACACTATGTAGGGCTGTCTAAAAATGCAATGTAGGTGACAAGTCTGTAGTCCTCAGGACTCAGTGAGGTAGTCTATGCATACACTGTTCCATTTTCATCCCACTGCATTTCCAGGAACACACTACTCCCCACTCACTATTGCAGTGGTTCACAAACCTTTTCAGCATGGACCCCCCCTTTTGGACTTGTTTGGACGTGCGTGTGTGTGTGTGTGTGTGTGTGTGTGTGTGTGTGTGTGTGTGTGTGTGTGTGTGTGTGTGTGTGTGTGTGTGTGTGTGTGTGTGTGTGTGTGTGTGTGTGTGTGTGTGTGTGTGTGTGTGTGTGTGCCTCTTTCTCTCTGTCTGTCCGTGTGTGTGCGTGTGTGTATGTGTGTATGTGTGCATGTGTGCACGTGTGTGCATGTGTGCTGAAATATCCCAGTGCCCCCATGGCAACCTCCATTCATGCCCAGTCCTGTCCTCCATGTCTTAAGCCCCTCCCTCCATCCTGCTGCTCCCTCCACACAATGCGGCCAACCATAAATCAACCCTGGGTGTCTTCGCTCGGCACGGCCGGCTAGGTGCTGCTGGTGTGGCCGGCCGGGCCATTTCAGGCAGGCTACACACACCACACACACACACACACACACACACACACACACACACACACACACACACACACACACACACACACACACACACACACACACACACACACACACACACACACACACACACACCCACACACACACCCACACACACCACACACACACACACACACACACACACACACACACACACACACACACACACACACACACACACACGCACGAGCAACAAAACACACACACACACACACACACACACACACACACACACACACACACACACACACACACACACACACACACACACACACACACACACACACACACACACACACACACACACAGTAATCTGTTATGAAACAACGTGCCGGTTACAAATAGTAATCCTTTATCCAGCTCTGACTTCCTCTACTGTTGAACTGGCAAAGGAAAAGGGAAGAGAGGAGACAGGAGAAAAGACAGCACCAAACCACACCACAGCACAAAGCAGAGCACAGTAGGCAGCTCTCTGTGGCTCACTGTAGACTATGCACCACTTCCCCAAAAGATAACAGGCCTACCATTCACAAAGAGATAAACACACACACACGCATGCACGCACACACCCCGCGCACGCACACACACACACACACACACACACACACACACACACACACACACACACACACACACACACACACACACACACACACACACACACACACACACACACACACACACACACACACACACACACACACACACACAAAACGCCAGGTTCAACGTGCGACAAAATGATACTTCTTGATACAGAATAAAGTATCTGTCTGTGGACATAGAAGTGGGTGTGAGTCCAGGGTACATGAGACAGACTTTGATTTGGGGTCTCCATAGACACCCAGACAGTGCGTGACGTGTCCATGCTTCCTTTTTTTCTTGTCCCATCAACAAAGGAGCTGGTTAGTTTTTTAGTGTGTGCGTGTGACGGGGAAGAGTACGGAGGGCATAAAGAAGAAGTGATGAAAGAGACCACACAATGAAAAGGACTTGTCTGAATAGAGAGCTCTGCCTCACTGACTACAGAGGGAGAGAGAGATAGAGAGATAGAGAGAGAGAGAGAGAGAGAGAGAGAGAGAGAGAGAGAGAGAGAGAGAGAGAGA
>NC_085876.1:27646051-27648551 GCF_034702125.1 Engraulis encrasicolus | reverse complement strand
TACTGAAGGAAAAGCCACAGGAAAGGGGTGGGGGTGGGGGTTGCGGCATTATAGCTTTAGCCAGCCTCGCTCGCTGTAACTGTCCTTGTCAAAAGATGAGAGGGCTGGCGGGTTGTAAGGGTTGACGGGAAGGGAAAGGGGGGATGGTAGTTTTCAAAAGGCCTGTCGAGGCCAGGAATGGATCCTGTTTTGAATGACAGGCTTAGGGGCAAAGTGTAGAGAATGGGCTTCCTAACACACCACACCACACAGAGGTAGAGAGAGAGAGAGAGAGAGAGAGAGAGAGAGAGAGAGAGAGAGAGAGAGAGAGAGAGAGACAGAGAGAAAGAGAGAGAGAGAGAGAGAGAGAGCTGTTTGAGCCTGCCGTCCCTTTCAGCCATAGTGCAGGGTTTCCACCCTCGAGCTGACAACCAGCTCCACGCACAAGCCTTTTAGGGTGTATCAGCTTATGCTCATAGAGAGACCCTTGAAGACACTCCCTTAGAATCATCCGAAAAAAAAAGACAAAAAAAACCCCTCTCTTTGTTGGACTTCTAAAGGATTCTCAAAGGAGCCATTCACGGATAGGCCTTATCAGGGCAGGAAACGATCCTTTTCTTTAACCCTTTGAGGAGTAAGGAATTTCTAGAGGTTCTTCTAGAATTTTACTGGAACACTCTACAGCTCCCATAGACGTCTGTGTTAAAAATCTTGCAAAGACATTATGACATCATAATGAGAACTCAAAATTTGGGCAAAATTCTAATCACATATTTGTGATGGTACTCCTCAAAGATGCCTCCTAAATTCCTATAGTTGCAGCTACACAGTATAGCTCTCCTAAGGAATTCAGTCTTCAGAGCCAGGAGAAGAAGGACGAGGCCCCTTCATGCGTTTAAAGGTTTAAAAAGTAGGGGTGGGAAATCTAGTCCAGGCAGCAAAGAAGACACGGACTTGCAAGGGCTTGCAAGCTTGATGTCCGACAGGAAGGATGATGGCATAAAAGCTTAAGGGTCCAGTCCCGATAGCTAACACATGGACACACGCATGCACGCACACACACACACTTTGCCGAAAACAATGAACTACATCATACAATTGCTATGACAAACCAGAGAGTCTTACGTAAGTGATTAGGGCTTGATCCATTACCATTTGGGTGACAATAAGGTTATAACAGAGGATCTGCGCTTAGGGATTTAAGGCAGGAGAGCCTCTGTGATGCTGGTGGTGGCACTCAACTGGGTCTGCAAGGCAGCAGCAACAGACCACAAACCAGGGGTGCAGTTCTCGAAAGTGTAGTTGCTAACTACTAGGGCTGGGAATCGATCCAAATTTCCTAGATCGAGATTTCCGATCCAGAAGGTCACGATCCAATTTGATCCACGATCCGATTAGATTCGATTCGATATCGATCTTCTGTATTGCTGGGTTGTCACTTTAACCTGTTTATGCCTAAAATTCTAAGACCGGCTATAAAAACCTAAATATCTCAACCTTTGATACCCACACAAACATGAAATACCTTGGTATTAGAGAAACAAGTGGGAAACTTGATATGAGAGAGAAAGGTGGGAAAACACTGACACTATTTACTTGAACAGGTAGTGTGTATTTGGGCATGTAGTCTACATGAATGTGGAAGAAAGCTACAGGATGTGGTTGAGAAAATATAACCTATAATCATCGGCAAAAGATCGATCCACAAAGTTGTGAATCGATATTGCACTTTTCGGACGTGAATCGATATTGGATCACGATTCGATCTTTTGAACCCAGCCCTACTAACTAAGTTAGCTACTTTGTTGGTTGCAATACAATCTCCCATTTGCAACTACCCAAGTTGCTAACTGCTAACAACTGTGCTTTCGAGAAATGCGCCCCAGCAGTCATTTGCAGAGGAGAGGAGCAGGTGGGAGGAGGAGGAGGAGGCGGGTGTGGAAGAGGAAGAGGGGGAGGAGAGGGAAGAGGAGGAGGAGGAGGAGGGAACTGTGGTGTAACGTGTAGCGCTCTTCCAAGCTTGAGATTTTTTACTGGCCTCCTGGGGATCATAATCAGGAACTAATTAATAGTCTTTCAGAGTGGAGAGAAAGAGGAGGGGGAAACCGGCGGGAGGGGTGGGGGGTGGGGGTGTAGGGGGAGCGCTGCTAGCTTGAAGCGCAGCCCAAAACCCGTGGAGGCCAAGCTGAAATGGATTTGGATGCGGTCCATTGCAAAAGGGAGAGAGAGAGACAGAGAGAGAGAGAGAGAGAGAGAGAGAGAGAGAGAGAGAGAGAGAGAGGGAGAGAGACAGAGAGACAGAGACAGAGAGAGAGAGAGAGAGAGAGAGAGAGAGAGAGAGAGTGTGTGTGTGTGTGTGTGTGTGTGTGTGTGTGTGTGTGTGTGTGTGTGTGTGTGTGTGTGTGTGTGTGAGTCTGTGTGTGTGAAAGGGAGAGGTTTGAGTGGTGACATCACTCATTCTCTACGAGCCAGCTAATCTGCAAAGCAGAGGCACCTACTGCTGTCCAGGGGAGTAGAGCGG
>NC_085876.1:27638551-27643551 GCF_034702125.1 Engraulis encrasicolus | reverse complement strand
GCTTGTTGCTTTTCCATCACAGTGTGGAAGCCAACTGCCACCGCAGTCACATTAATGGCCGGAGAAGAGGAGAGGAGAGGAGAGGAGAGGAGAGGAGAGAAGAGGAGAGAAGAGAAGAGAAGAGGAGAGGAGAGGAGAGGAGAGGAAGAGAAGAGAAGAGAAGAGAAGAGAAGAGAAGAGAAGAGAAGAGAAGAGAAGAGAAGAGAAGAGAAGAGAAGAGAAGAGAAGAGAAGAGAAGAGAAGAGAGAAGAAGAGAGAGGAGAAGCCAGTTAGCATAGCGCGGGCGGCTCCATCCTCTGACGCATGCACATCAATCCAGATCCAACCCCATAAAGACCTGGGTAAACAATCACTGCCGGGGCCCAGTATAATTAAAGCCAGTAGGGTAGACCCCTGCCAGCCTGCCCGCCTGGCCCCGTCTGCCTGCCTGCGTCCCTGTCTCCCTGCTTGCCTGTCTGCCTGCTTGGTCTACCTCACTATCTACCTGCCTGCCTGCCCGCTCACCCGCTTGCCTGCCTGCTGGTCTACCTGCCTGTTTCCTGCCTGTCTCCCTGCCTGCCTGTCTGCCCTCCTTCCTGTCTGTCTGCCTGCCTTCCTGCCTGTCTGCCTCCTACCTTCCTGCCTGGTTCCCTGCCTGTCTGCCTGTCTGCCTCCTGCCTGTCTGCCTGTCTGCCTGTCTGCCTGCCTGTCTGCCTGCCTGCCTGCCTGCCTTCCTTCTTCCTTGCCTGCCTGCCTTCCTTCTTCCTTGCCTGCCTGCCTGTCTGCCTGCCTGCCTGCCTGCCTTCCTTCTTCCCTGCCTGCCTGCCTGCCTGCCTGCCTGCCTGCCTTCCTTCTTCCTTGCCTGCCTGCCTGACTGCCTGCCTGACTGCCTGCCATGGTGGTGGTGGTAATGGTGGCTATGCCTCTCCTGGCGTAGAGAGAATCAGTGCCCCGCTTTGTTTAGCTGGGCCAAATCCCTCATCCGTTCACCTCAGATCTGATGATTTTTACCTCGCCACATCACCGGCGGAAGACCAGAATATACAGGCAAACATCTCTCCGAGTTGTTTAAAAATAAAAACACATAAAAAATCATGTCTACACAGATACCGCCTTGGTGCAATTAGGGGCCATTTTATACGGTACATACGCACGTAAGGCGAAGTTTATTCTGCTCTCTAAGTCAACAAACACAGTGTCAAAGTCCACTCCACAGTGGAGATATATCAAAGCCGGCGGCACCATAATATATTTATACCAACCCGAGGATGGGAAGCACAGCGTTCCACTTTGAAGACGGATCTCTTGGAGAGAAAGGTGTGGCAAATTGAGATTGATGACAAAAATGGGCTCAGTGTCTTCTGCGTTTAACGGATGGGCGTGTGTGTGTGTGTGTGTGTGTGTGTGTGTGTGTGTGTGTGTGTGTGTGTGTGTGTGTGTGTGTGTGTGTGAGTGTGTGTGAGTGTGTATGTGTATGTGTGTGAGTGTGAATAGACTCTCTAGAGAGAGAGAGAGAAAGAGACTGAGAGAGAGAGAGAGAGAGACTGAGAGAGCGAGAGAGAGAGAGAGAGAGAGAGAGAGAGAGAGAGAGAGAGATGGCACTGCTCTGCTCTGCTGTGATCTCCATCACAGGGAATACTCCCCTCTGTAGCAACTCATCCTGATAGGGTCAGTGAGAGGGCAGACAGCTTGGAAATCGCCTCTCAAGCCACAATACAGCCATACAGACAACATAAACAGCTGCTCTCTTTACCTAGCCCAGTCGTTCCCAATTTTTTTTCTGCTGGGACCCCCTTTTGGATCTACAAACATGTTCGCCTGCAACCCCCCCGACCAACATCATATTCATAACATTTGTTTGTCTACTAATGGTGCCATATGTTGCCATCATATACATGGACAGTATATAATTGTATAGGTTTTATACAAGTAGTCCCTTCTCTCCGCGACCCCCCTATAGGAGCTCTGTGACCACCTTATGGGTCCTGACCCCCAATTTGAGAACTACTGACCTACCCTCATCAACTTATCTTGCTCTCTATATTGTATGTTTCCTTTTTTCCAGATAAACTCTCCATCTGCCCTGGTCAGTATTTACAGTTAACTTTTCTGTTTTTTATGATTTTTATTTATAGCAAAACACACTCAAAGGAACTGCCTCATGAACCTGCCTTGAACTTCACCTTCACGTTTTCTTCCTCTTTTCCTGTGTCTGTCTGTAAGTACTTCCTGTCTCACCTTCACCTCATCTACCTTTTGCACTTTTTTTCTTTCATCTGCCACTCACACACACACATGCACACGCACACGCACACACACATACATAAATGTTCTCTCTCTCTCTCTCTCTCTCTGGTTTCTTTTTATCTGGACCAAAGGAAGTCCTCTTCACCTCTCGGGTCAGAGCACCCAGCTGGATCCCCTTCCTCTACGCCGCTAATAAGATAAAACAAGCAACAGCTACAACTTCCTCTTCAGGCTACAAGCACTGGCTACCACTTCCTGTACTGGCTATTGCTTCCTGTAAGCAAAGAAAATGGAATCTTGTACAAGAACGACAACTAGCTGGTGTGGCCAGGAGTGGCACTGCAGCTATGTTATCGCAGCCAAGTAAATAATGAATGGGTGCCAATGGGGCTGTACGCTTCTCTTAGAACTATCTGCCCGTGTGATTTTTTCCCTGGAAACAATGAAGTCGCGTTCGATAGATATGAGTAAGTGAAAGCATTTGCCGACACGTTTGCATCTTGTCAAGTGTTAGATTCGTGAAAATGACCCTTATTTCAACTATAGCAATGACATAACACGTGACAATCGACTTTACGGCACTACGCCATTTGTTTTGTAGTTTTAAGTCTGACTTCAGATGTCGATGTGTTTAAAGTTATGTTAGGATTGTTGCGGACACCTGTTATTTATTGCATTTAAGGTGGTGGAAAAGCGGCATGTGTACATGGGGTAAAGGAAATGACTGCGCTCATCCTTAAGAATTTGGGCACCTTCAATTAACATGTTGGACGGTGGTGGGGGTTGAGGTGTGTGACCGTAGATGTCTCTGCTAGGAGGATCAGTCAGAGTACGTCTCTCGTCAGCTCTGGTCGTGAATAGTCGCAGAGATTCCTCAGCCAGCAGGTATTAGCCGAATGCTAGCGTGTTGCAGGACAAAACTAACACGTCTTTGGGAGAACAAAGCCATGTCAGGAACCTTTAACTTCACTTCTAATACAACTTCCATGATAAGGTACAGAATGTGCACACATCTTTACAAACCAGAGAACAGAATCGTCATAAATCCCTGCTGAGCCATTTAGCCCAATAGGCTCCCATTCATCTTTTACTTGGCTGCGTGCGCCAACGGGGCTATAATGGGAGCCAATGACAGACGCCTATCTCATAGCTTAGAACATTTCTGCTGTAAGGAAGGAGGGCCATTTCATGACATACTACAAACCGCCTACCCAACCCCCAACCCCCAACCAACTCCCTAACCACCCCTCCGAAAACACAGGAAAGGCATGGGAAGAGGGAAGGGTGAGAGACGTGGTGAGCAGTCCAGTCCGGGTGAAGTCACAGCCTTGGCTGGAGAGAGGAAAAACAGCAATGTGGAAAACCGTGCACCGACAAACAAGAAGCACCTGCAACTGTTCTTGGCTTCAAACTATACGCTCTCTGGCAGGAAACAAAAAATTAGCTCAACTATAATTCCATTTAAAAAGAAAACACATTTTGACAGAGCACAGGGCTGATATGATGTATTGTCTCTGGCTGTGTTTTTTCGGACTCTGCTTATTTATGGGCTACGCATCATATGCGGTCGAGTGGGACCCACACACCTGCCCATTGTCAGGCTCACAGAGCCGGCAGTACAGGCAGTTCCGTTCGCAGCTGTAGTGAAACACGGTTCAGCGACTCCAGTTTAGCGCTCCAGATATTTTTATGAGCAGACTAATTAAAGCAAGCCTCGTTTAGCGTATCACGCTCCCACCACCACCACAA
This sequence comes from Engraulis encrasicolus, assembly GCF_034702125.1. Classification (NCBI taxonomy): domain Eukaryota; kingdom Metazoa; phylum Chordata; class Actinopteri; order Clupeiformes; family Engraulidae; genus Engraulis; species Engraulis encrasicolus. Next base: position 27,639,576 of record NC_085876.1, on the reverse strand, counting down.
TCTTCAGGCTATCTGCGGAGATAGGATATAGCATATAGGATCTAACATTGTGCGATCTGGATCATGATTGTGACCGGCTGATGGAAATTGTAATTCGGGCGTAAACACACACCATTCCAAATGAAGGTTCTGAGCGTGGCTAACTTAAACGCTTGCGTCTACGTTGATAACAAGAATCTGGTGTTAGAGAAGCAATAAGCCACTTGAGTCCGTGGGTCTGTGTTCGATTTATAACAGCTAAGGGGAGTTTTTTTATATATATATTTTTTAGGGGCTTTTATGCCTTTATTTGATAGGACAGTTGAAGATGGTGACAGGAAGCGAATGGGATACAGAGACAGGGGAGGATCGGGAAATGACTCCGGCCAGACTCGAACCGGGGTCCCCGTGGGTGGGCATGCAAGCCCAAAGGTGGGCGCCACAGCCCCCCCTAAGGGGAGTTTTAAATCGAACCCAAACCCACGGCCTCTTGTGGCTCATTGCTTAAATATAGGAAGGATGGACGCACAGCAGTGTCTGGGGGTTGATGGGTCTACGCTGGGCTGGGCTGGTCTGGTCTGGGCTGGTGTTGAAAGCTCAGAGGGGTTCCAGCCGGATCCTATCACCACTCCGCACGGGTCCGTGTGCATATAGACACACACACGCGCACACACACACACACGCACACACACACATACACACACACACACACACCTCTTCTTAGCTATGGGAATTAGGCTAAATTCCTCCACAGGAGCGAAACTTTTTTTTTTTTTAGATAGAGCAGGGAATGCTGGGAGTCTTTGTGCGAGTTGAAACCCTATATGCTGGGAAATGGCTATCACCTGCCCTACCACTCTATTCTGGCAGGGGGTGGGGGGCAAAGGGGTAAGGACTAGGGGGGCGGGGTTGTGGGGGTTTAGAAACTTTAAGATTTGCTTCACTTCTCAACAGGTCCAAAAACCCCTGCAGTCAGAAAAGTTGAAACAGGAGGCGCCGGACTCCGAGAGCTGGCAATAACATATCTACAGTTTCATAAAACACAC
>NC_085876.1:27626051-27628551 GCF_034702125.1 Engraulis encrasicolus | reverse complement strand
GTGCGTGTGCTGTAGTAGAAGGAATGGAGGTAGGGCTGGTGTTTGTGTGTGTGTGTGTGTGTGTGTGTGTGTGTGTGTGTGTGTGTGTGTGTGTGTGTGTGTGTGTGTGTGTGTGTGTGTGTGTGTGTGTGTGTGTGTAACGCGTGGTGGGTTTGCTGATTCCACGGCATCAACAGCTCATCTGCTCTCCAATCCTCAGTTACAGCGATTGAATTGCCATCCAACCCTCTACCATAAGAGGATTTGGCCCCCAGGGAGGCAGAGGGCCCAGGCAGGCAGGCAGGCAGGGAGGGAGAGGGGAGAGGGGGGAGAGGAGGGGGAGAAGGGAGAGGAGACTAGCGAGGGCAGGCATGCAGGGAGGGAGGGAGACAGGGAGGCAGGTAGGCAGGCATGCAGGGAGGGAGGGAGACAGGCAGGCAGGGAGAGGAGGGAGAGGAGACGAGCGAGGGCAGGCAGGCAGGCAGGCAGGGAGACAGGCAGGCAGAGAGGGAGACAGACAGGCAGGCAGGTAGGGAGTCAGGGAGGGAGAGGAAGGGAGGGCAGGCAGGCAGGGAGGTAGTGTGGGATAGAAGAAGCATACAGGCAGTGCTGCAGTGGTGGCAGTGAGGGGAGAGTGGAGAGTGTAGGGAGGGCAAAAGGGTGAGATTGAAGCAATACCACTCGCACAGGAGTCAGAGAAGTGAATGCTACCACTCACAGAGAGAGAGAGAGAGAGGGGGGGGGAGGAGGAGAGTAGAGGAGAGGAGAGTAGAAGAGAGGAGAGGAGGCAACCCTAGATAAAGTCTCCAGTTATCTGCCCCTCAGCAGCTGGCTAGCTGGCGGGGTAATGAAGGGATGTGAGAAGGGAGGAGAAGAGAAGAGGGGAGGAGAAGAGAAGAGGGGAGGAGAGGAGAGGAGAGGAGAGGAAAGAAGTGCGGAGGTGTCGAGGTGTGGTGTGCAAGATTCCTGGCTCACCACGTCTAAATCACAAGCTCTCTCTCTCTCTCTCTCTCTCTCTCTCTCTCTCTCTCTCTCTCTCTCTCTCTCTCTCTGAAGATGAGCTCCTGGCAACAACACTGATGCATCTCAATTTCAGTTTAATAATATTCAAGGTTTTTCTCTTCTGGTTTTCAGGCTCACTAGTCATTAGGCTTTGCCATCTCATAACTAATGGCTTCCTACCTCCCGGTCTCTCCAGCTAGCTAAACATGTAGCCTGTAATTTTGAGAGGGATGATGCCACATCACGCTGGACTCTGATACTGTGAACGTGTGTGTGTGTGTGTGTGTGTGTGTGCGTGCGTGTGTGCGTGCATGTGCCTGTAATTTTGATGCAAAGACATCATGGTGGGATCTGGTGTGTGTGTGTGTGTGTGTGTGTGTGTGTGTGTGTGTGTGTGTGTGTGTGTGTGTGTGTGTGTGTGTGTGTGTGTGTGTGTGTGTGTGTGTGTGTGTGTGTGTGTGTGTGTGTGTGTGTGCGCTACATCTTCAGAGCGACAGGAGATGGAGAGAGAGGGCGGCAGGTGGTGATTTCTGATCCCATTACGGCGGCCTAATCCCCTACACGCAGCACGGCACCGACAGCAGACACTCACAGAGAGAACACCGGCAAACTGGAGCACTCTGACACACACACACACACACACACACACACACACACACACACACACACACACACACACACACACACACACACACACACACACACACACACACACACACACACACACACCTGCCTTGCCAATGATGTTGTTCACAGGTCAGTATGTGTGTGCATGTGTTTGTCTGTGTGTCTGTCTCTTCGGTGAATAGCAAAAGCAATAAAAACTTTTCTTGAGAAATGAAAACCTTGACCCAAGGCCTATTTTATAATGTGTTTGGAAATGCAGGTCAAGATAGGAGCTGTTTTTTTTTTTTTTTTTAAACCGTCTCCATACACAGGTCGGGAAAGCAATCTCGTGTTTGACCGAAATGTCCATTTGGGAATTTTAAACAGCGTGTCTGTCTTTTTTCATATATCATTTATAAAAGGTCACTGAAAGGCAATAGCACAACGACATTCCGTCTAGACAAGATAATCCAGCATTGGAATTGGAGTAGTAGAATTGGAATTGCATGTTGAGAACCTACAATGTCACTTTTTGTGTAAGGGAGAATGTTTTCAAAAAAGTATCCACGCTACCTTGGCAACACTGTTTTTTTTAAAGATATGCCGAATAATACCCATTTGCAGAAACTACACTGTGTTTGTAGATTCATTAGAAATGTATTTTCTTTACAAAAATAATGATACGCCAGTAATTCTATGCAGTGCAGGGGATGGGCCGTTTGGAAGAGAATGCATCGAGGTTCTAAGAATCTTCTAGAAGATTATACTGTGCTTCTCATATGCTACTTTGGCTGCTCTTTGGAACTAATTCCCCCACAGCTCTGGGGAGCCAGTGTGCTGATAACAAATTAAGCTTTGAAGCAGCCTTAATGGACTTCTTAGACAGTGCCTTTGGGGAGGCTATCAAACACTG
>NC_085876.1:27616051-27618551 GCF_034702125.1 Engraulis encrasicolus | reverse complement strand
CAAACTCTAAGAACCTTAGCAAATCATCTCTTATTGATCTACTTTTTACAAATAAGATGAACAAAATTAGCGCAAGTGGTGTTTTTGATTTAGGGGTCAGCGACCACTGTCCCATTGCCTGTATTAGGCACAGCACTCTAACCAAAGCACTGCCTCACATTTTGGTTAAAAGAACTATGAAACATTTTAATGAGCAAGCTTTTTTAAATGATCTCTATGAAAGTGACATTCATCTAACAACTGAAATTCCTGATGCTGACTTGGCTCTACAGTTTTTCTCAAACTCATTTATTTGCATTGTTGACAAACATGCACCTTTTAAAAAGATAAGAGTAAAAAGTAGAACAAACCCATGGTTCACCCCTGAACTCTCCTCTCTTTTTCAGTCAAGAAATAAGGCTTGGTCATTAGCAAGGAGGAGCAAGGATGCCTCCGACTGGACAAGTTTCAGGAAAATCAGGAACAGATGTACATTATCTGTAAGAAAGGCTAAATCTGACTATTACTTTAACCTTGTCTCTAGTTCGTACTCAGATCCTGCAAAATTCTGGAAGGCTGTAAATTACAAAAACAATAAATCTGTTACACCTATGCCTTCTTCAATTAAGTTTGATGATTGTCTACTACAAGACAAATCAGACATTTGCAGTGCTCTTAATAAACATTTTTCTTTAGCCAGTCAAAGTTTTGACAATAGCAATAATCATTCCTTTATGCCTAGGGCTGGACATGATATGCGTATCAGAGACAATGTCAGAGACGATGATCTGGAATTCAGGCTTCATCCTGTGTCTAAGCATACAGTGCTATCTGCTTTATTAGCAATTGATAGTCGCAAATCCACTGGAGAAGACCAGCTAGATCCCCTTTTTCTTCGCACTGCGGCATATATAATAGCAGAGCCATTATTGCACATTTTCAATTTTTCTATTTCCACTGGAGTTGTCCCTACACTATGGAAATTTGCACACATTACCCCGTTGCACAAGGGGGGTGATAAGACTGACCCTAACAACTATCGACCAATATCCAAGCTACCGTGTCTCTCAAAAATACTAGAGAAGTTGGTAAATGATCAGCTCAAAGAATTTCTAAATACCAATAATATTTTGAGCCCTCTCCAATCAGGCTTTAGGCCTAAACATAGTACAGTTACTGCTGCTACTAAAGTAATGGATGATATTATCACTTCTCTTGACAAGAAAAAACATTGTGCTGCCATCTTTGTGGACTTATCCAAAGCATTTGACACCGTGGACCATTCTCTGCTTCTACAAATTCTGCCTGGTATTGGTTTTAATGCAAGTGCCTGTAAATGGTTCCAGAGCTACCTTTCAAACAGACACCATACTGTAAAATTGGGTAATACTCAATCTGACCCCCTGCTAATAACCAAGGGGGTCCCACAAGGTTCAGTATTAGGTCCGGTACTCTTCACCATGTACATAAATAGCATACTTTCTCTCCTTTCCAACTGCTCTATTCATCTATATGCAGATGATACAATTTTGTATTGTGTTGCGGATTCTGTACAGCTAGCCTTGGAGAAATTGCAGCAGTCTTTTAATATCCTACAAAATGCCTTCATTAGTCTTAAGCTTCTACTTAATGTAAGCAAGACTAAATGTATGGTCTTTACTCGATCTAAGCATGGCATGAAAAATGATTTTAATATATCTACTTTAGATGGGTCTGTTATTGAGAGAGTATCACATTATAAGTACCTGGGAATCTGGCTAGATGACAAGTTCACATTCAAGAAACATACTGACTGTCTTGTCACTACGCTCAGACAAAAGCTATCTTTCCTGCACAGAAATAAATATCACTTTCCTGTTTTCTGCAGAAAAAAGTTAATTGAAGCTACTTTTCTGTCTTCCCTTGACTATGGTGATATTATTTACAGACATGCACCACTCTCTAATCTGAAGGCACTTGACACTGTCTATCATTCAGCTCTTCGTTTTATTACTGGGGATCCATATAGTACACATCATTGCCTGTTATATGATAAAGTTGGGTGGGCTCCACTTTCTCACAGAAGGGACATGCATTATTTTATTTTTATTTATAAGGCCCTCACTGGCAAACTCCCATTTTATATTTCATCTCTTTTAGTTTGGCACTCCAACCCATACCAAACCCGCAGCAGCAATTTTTTACTGGAGGTCCCTTATGCCCGCACAGAACTGGGTAAAACAGCTTTTAGTGTCTGTGGACCTTCAGTTTGGAATAACTTACAACTAAGGATGGGTCTTCAAGCCTTTGTGCCATTAGAACATTTTAAAGTTACACTGGGAAGTTTTTTATCACATACTTGCACTTGTTTTAACTCATAAGTTTTAATTCATAGTTTGTCTTAATTCTTATCTCTTATATGATTTATGGTGTATTGTGTATGTTCGTTGTTTATATATGATTTTATATGTGCAATTGTTTGTTTTACTCGACATCATTGTAAATGAGGGCTGGGCCCTCAATGATTCTTCGAGTTTAAATA
>NC_085876.1:27553551-27598551 GCF_034702125.1 Engraulis encrasicolus | reverse complement strand
AAACCTGAGCATTACACACACACACACACACACACACAAACGCACACACACACACACACACACATGCATAAACGCACACACATGCGTAAACACATACACACACAACACAGACAAAAACAGACAAAATGCATAAGCCAGACTTGCCCGTTGCTTACAGCATCTCTCTCTCTCTCTCTCTCTCTCTCTCTCTCTCTCTCTCTCTCTCTCTCTCTCTCTCTCTCTCTCTCTCTCTCTCTCTCTCTCTCTCTCTCTCTCTCTCTCTCTCTCTCTCTCTCTCACACACACACACACACACACACACACACACACACACACACACACACACACACACGCGTACACTCTTGGCAACAGAAGTGGGCCACAGCTGGGCCATTCTGGAGCGCTCTCTCTCTCTCTCTTTCTCTCTCTCTCGCTCTCTCTCTTTCTCTCTCTCTCTCTCTCTCTCTCTCTCTCTCTCTCTCTCTCTCTCTCTCTCTCTCTCTCTCTCTCTCTGTCATTCTGCAGGCCTGATCCATGTTGAAGCCAGAAGCACAAGCACCACCACACAACACATGCATCTCCACCACAGGCAACCTGCCAAGCAGCACTTGATCGGGCCTGTCACCACACGGCCGTCATTGGAGATCAATGCAGAGCGCGGCGCCGGGCTCCCGTGAAACCAACAACACCACCACCAACACCACCGCCGTGATGCACAGATCACGCTATATGCGCGAAGACACCCGCTCACACACACACACACACACTCACAGAGACACTACACATACACACACACCCATCCGGAATACACACACACACACACACACACACACACACCCGTCCGCAAGACGCACATACACACACACACACACACACACACACGCACTGTGCAATCACTGCAACCACCAGCTCTGCTTTTTTGGTGGCTCTATATTGGGCAGCTGTTAGAGGTGGGCACTGGGCAGGGGTAGTTTAGGGGTTAACACAGCAGGTAGCGTTGAGGGCTAAGCGCTTCACTGGAGCACATTTAACCCCCCTGTCTGCCTGCCTGGTTTGCCTGCCTGTCTCCCTGCCAGCCTGGTCTGTCTGTCTGTTTGCCTCCTTCCCTGCCTGTCTCCCTGTCTACCAGCCTGGTCTGTGTCTGTCTGCCTGTCTTATGCTCCTTTCACTAGAAGACATTTCCCCCACGGGGGACAATAAAGCTACTACTGCTACCACTGTCTCCTTGCCTGCCTTCCTGTCTCCCTGCCAGCCTGTCTCTCTGCCTGTCTGCCACTGCCCCAACCTGGAGTGCCTGCCGGTCTGCCTGTCTCCCTGCCACTGCCCCAACCTGGAGTGCCTGCCTGCCTGTCTCCCTGCCACTGCTCCAACCTGGATTGCCTGTCTGCCTGTCTCCCTGCCACTGCCCCAACCTGGAGTGCCTGCCTGCCTGTCTCCCTGCCACTGCTCCAACCTGGATTGCCTGTCTGCCTGTCTCATTGCCTGCCTGGTCTCTCTGTCTCTACCCCAACCTGGAGTGCCTGCTTGCCTGCTTGCCTGTTTCTCTGCCACTGCTCCAACCTGGAGTGCCTGCTTGCCTGTTTCTCTGCCACTGCTCCAATCTGGAGTGCCTGCCTGCCTGTCTCCCTGCTACTGCTCCAACATGGCGTGCCTGTCTGTCTGTCTCACTGCCTGCCTGGTCTGTCTGTCTGTCTATACCCCAACCTGGAGTGCCTGCCCACAGACGCTTGCCCAACAGTAACGACAAGCAAATGGTAGAGTTGTTGCCTGCCTACTGCCTATTTATTTTTGGGGGGGAGGAAGTTGGGGGTTGAAAGGCTATTTTTAGGTCTAGAGAGACTAAAAACACACCACATTTAAGACAAGGTGTTTTCATTTAAAGAGGTAACCGTTGTTGAAAGACAACACATGCAAACCTCTTAATAAAAGGGTTGCTATAGCCAATACGGTTATAGCTTGCCGGATCCAAGATCTTAGGTCAAATCAGTTTAGTTGTACACTACTGGACTTCTTTTCATAGCCAGTCCAAATGTCTACACCTAAACTATTTTACAATCTGGGCAAATGACCAAGAATCTTCACCAACAATGCATTTGATTGTTATGGTGTATAACCACGTTTGTTATAACATTGTGTTATAACCTCCATTGCTTCAACTGAGACTGGTGCAGGATGTTTCTTCATAAACATCTATAGGCTACAAGTCCATAGGCCTACCTAACCCTGTGTTGTTGTGAAAGTGGCCTCGCGTGTAATAAGAACTACAGGCTACAGGTCAGGCCGATTCACAACAGTGAACAATGAGCCTCGGCTCAAAGAAAAGAAAAGAAAAGAAAGTGAGCTCCGCTGCTGCGTGTCATCAGTTCCCATAGCTGATAGCCTGTAACACCCAGGTCCATGTGAAGAAAGAAAGAGAGAAAGAGAGAGGGCGGAGGTGGAGAGACTCCACGAGATTGCAAGAGATAAATTGTTTGCCCGGGTGTTGGGTTGCAGTTGGCTATTGTGCACCAAATAGATCGCTATTGATCCGCCCACTGGAAAAGGTCTATTGAGATGCCAAACACATTCGGCATAATGGCCTAATTGGCCTCAAGCAGATAGGTTAATGACTGTTGATCGCAAAGCGGGACCACCAGGGCCCAGCACACTTGTGCGGGACCCTGAGAAAGCCCAGTGATTCCATAAATAACAATTTGACAAAAAAACAGATTTGATCAGTTTTTCCATCCTTTCCCCCAGCACACCTTTGAAGAAGCCTAACCAGAACGACACTAGTGAGTGGAGTGAGTACTTGGCTGTTGCAAGTTCAGCTGTGTGACTGGATTTCTACAAAACAAAACTCACAGGTGCGTGAGTCCCCCTTCACTGTTGTGCGTAAATATATCAATTTAATTGTCGCCAAATGGGTTCTTTGCGGGAAATTGGGTTCCTGGCTCATTGCTCGTCACCCAGACCAGTTAAGGGTTCTATGTATTGCATACAGTGTGAAATGATCTTGTGACAAAGACATTCCCTCTTAAAACAAAGAATCAGAATATCAAGACCCCAAGGTCGTACCGAAAGTCACAAGCGCTATTTGGCTAAACTGATGAGAATCCTCTCTATTCCCCTAAATGATTCCTTTTGCAAACCGACCCAGGATTAACACACCGATTGCCTTGCGTCTTGTGGTACAAGATTTTGTTTCTTTGTGACAGCAACAGAGGAAAAGAAAATGACAATAAACTTTAGAAGGCTGTGATACAATGTACATACATTGTATTACATGTACACAATGGACATACATTGTGCGTAAAGTGTTCCGGCGGACACAAGTTTACGGCGACCAACACATTTGCAAAAACAACTGTGCACGGTTAGGTAGAAGTTCCCTCAAGTAGCTTTACAGCCCTCCACTATCGGCTTCACTCGGGAAAATATTAACTGGAGGGAATAACTCACCCTTTCAGATGAAAGCAGAGCCGCGACGCACAGGGTCAGTATCATCCAAAAGTTCCTCATTATTCCTTAGGTAACTGTCGTGTCTGGTAGAATTTGACAAATCTCGACCCTTCTCTCTTCGTCCAGTTGCGTCTGTTACTCTCCTAGTACACCTTCGTACTCGACGCTACGCTGTCTCGGTACCCTTGCTCTGGTAGGGTTGGAATACCGGATACGTGTTGCTTTTTTGTTATTCCTCCGCGCACTTTTTTCTTCAAAAGTGACTTTCTGGATATGTTCTCAGCCCTCACGGGTTATTTGGCAAACGAATAGCTAGACTAGTTGCGGCGAATTCCCCGTCTGGATTCTGATTGAAATGTTGCCACAAACCTCCGTTATGCCGCTAACATTCTGCCATATCGCACATTACTCACGTTGCACGAGGACTCGCTACCAAAGCTCAATGGCAAAGTAGTGAAGAAAATGCAGGTCAGTCGAGGGAGAGCTTGAGAAATGATTGACAGTGCCGGTGACCCTATGGATGAAGATCTGTATGGACGAGGTGGGGAGGCGGGGATAGCCATAGGCTGCAACGTTTTCGCCTATGAGCTGAAATAGAATTGTTTGATATTTTGATACTTTGATACACTATATTGTCACAAATCTATTTGAATACATATTATGCATTCCAGCTCTATTATTCAATGAAGTCTGAACACTGAACCAGGCTACATGTTTTTCCCAATATGGAAAACACTTAAAATTCGTTTGTATTGGATACATTAGGATCATTTTTAACGCGTTTTGACTTTAATCAAATGCTGATGATAGCTTTTCTTTCAGAATGAATAGATCATAAAGGATACAAAGAGCTTATGGGTCTCCATTGACTCAGATTTATGGGGTGCACTTCTCTCGTCGTCATTCTGCAGAACAAACAGTTATATTTTATTGTTTTAAACTCAATAAAAGGCTGAATTAATCACTCCCAAAGCATACACTTGAAATTAATGACGCAAAATCAATTCACATCTACTTCAGCTGCAGGTTATGTCGCCCCCTTGTGGTTGAGTAATTATGTCAGCACAAATGATATGGCAACATGCATGCACCCATGACATACAACAGTTTTGGATTATCCACATTGCCAACCCGTTTGCTTCAATCGTGTGTGTGTGTGTGTGTGTGTGTGTGTGTGTGTGTGTGTGTGTGTGTGTGTGTGTGTGTGTGTGTGTGTGTGTGTGTGTGTGTGTGTGAGAGAGAGAGAGAGAGAGAGAGAGAGAGAGAGAGAGAGAGAGAGAGAGAGAGAGAGAGAGAGAGAGAGTAGTTAATGTAAAGCGCCTTTGAGTGCCATGAAAACTGCTAGCCTATAGCAGTAAAGAAAACAGATGCAAAAAAATACAAAAAAACAGATGTATTATTATTATTATTATTATGATTATTGTTGTTGTTATTATTATTAGTATTATTATTATTATTATTATTATTATTATCATCATCATTATTATTATTGTTATTATCATTATTATGCTAGACCATTATTGACTTCTAGTTATAATAACAGTTTGAGTCAGGAAATACCTAACTATTCTGATAACTTAATCCTCACCTCTAATGCATGCCTGCTTGACTTTAGTATTATTCTGGCCCACAGCTGGCAAATGCGCCCTCTCATGTTGTACTAACTGTTTCCATCATCTTAGCCCAGTGATTCCCAACCAGGGGTACGTGTACCACTAGGAGTATGTGAGCACACCTCAAGATGTACGTAGAAAAGTGTAAACATAACAAATATATGGAGTTTAGTCAACTTGGGATAGAGGAACAGAGCCTGAATGAGGGCGGGGGGGTACTCATCATGTGAAAAAGTTGCTAAGGGTGTACGCAGGACAAAAAAGGTTGGGAAGCACTGTCTTAGCCTACGGTATATCAGACCCCTCAGAGGTCCTGTGTAGGTTACAACCAGTGGTCAAGCTGTAGAGTCAAAGCAGGGAGGATGGTCAGAGATGGATTGTGATTATTGGGGGTTGGGGGGGTTTCTCCCCCAAGAAAGTTTTGAAAATGTAGTTGTTAAAAGTACACTTTTTAACACAATATGTGAAGAAGGGATGCCTATTTTAGAGGGGGATGATTTTTGACCATTATCATTAAGGGGGATGATTTTAGACCATTTTCATTGTAGGGGGGGATGGCATCCCCTCCCATCCCCCTACAACTCGAGCCCTGGTTACAACCAAACCCAGTGACCCACCTTTCCGTGCTTCTCCTCTCCTCACTTCTTACGTTCCCTCGAGAGCTTAGGCCGGCCGTCACCCAGAGGCCCAGCCGTCACCCAGAGGCCCAGATTGCCTCTCGGCTCTCTGCAAGGGTAGCCTAGATTACTCTGCCAATTAAGGTGAGGGAAAAGCCCCTTATGCCTGCCTGCAGCTGCCGGTCAACTGGAGGGCCTTTCGCTCACATGCTTCTTGGCCCATTAGCTAGTACCAGCCAGGGACATCGCTACCAGGTCAGGCCAGGGAAGCCGACAGGGGGTGGAGAGGCAAGAGGGGTCAGTTGTCCTGGGGCCCAGGGAGAGGGGGGCCCGTTATTGGATCCTCATTGTATTATATGTATTGGGTGAGGGGGAGCTTTGAGGTGACTGTCCTGGGCCGGGCCAAAGCTGTCAGCGGCCCTGACTGCCAGTCAGAGACATTGCTGCTAGGTCAGTTGGAGTCGGCCCTTATATACAGTACATCAAGTAAATTCCATAGAAGTACTCGTGTCATGGGCATATAGCTATTTGTCATAATCCATCTGGCATTTCTGCAAGTCCTTGTGAGTTGGCTATATTTGCCAATCAAATGGTTTGGTTAGCCTCATAATTCACACCGTTCCAGCCAGTGGAACACTGTAATATTCATTGAAAAAGACTTAACTCGCACGTTGGCCTACTACACTAACTAAGATGAAGCTGACACTACATATTTCCTATATGTGTAAGCTGTTAAGGGATAAGACCAGCTGTCACAATTCACCACAGTATCTAAAAATAATAGGTTGCTTTGTTTTTAGGATTCAATGTATTCTCTGTTTTGGTGAAAATAACTCTTTTATTATCATGTAGTATCTGTGTCTTTATCATCCTTGAGCCATGACCCTAGGGCCTAAACCATCCCCATAGTCTGCTCCATATCTAGGGAGGGAGAGAGGGCAGCTAGCTACCAGTCTGAAGGAGGAGATGTTCCCAGACGGTGTGGGAGAGGAGAGAGGTGAGGTATGATGATAAGGAGATCTCGCTGACACCAAGGACAGATTACTAAACGGGCCAACTGGGCCCATGCCGTGGGGCCCAAGAGTTAAAGGGGCCCTCAAGCCCAAACCTCTATATTACCATTCACTTTCGCGTTCGTTCTCATTTTGTGTTAAAATCCCACTTTTAACAAACTGTATTGTCAAAATTTCTCAGGGGACAAAACTCGAAACAAACAAAAATATAGTATTTAAGATCTGCCATGAATATTTTTGTAAACGAGCAACACCCATGGAGGGGGGGCTTTGTTGTTCTCTGGCCCATGACCCGCCCCTGGCTGACACGGTATTACCCAGCATATGTAAGGTGTTAAGAGGGAATACTAATTATCACAATTCACCACAGTATCCAAAAAGCATTGGTTGCTTTGTTTTTCAGAGTCAACTTTATTTTGCGTGAAAATAACTGTTATTTTACTCAGTTATTTATCACGTTTCTGTCTTTTTTTGTAATCATGCATGACATTCATATCGGCGAGGAAGGGGGAGGGCAGCTAGCAGCTACCAATCCAGGAGAAGAAGTTCCCAGACGGTGGGGGAGAGGAGAGAGGTGAGGCATGACGATAAGAAGATCAAGCTGACACCAAGGATGGAATACTGCACAAGCCTAAGGGGCCCAAGAGTTAAAGGGGCCCTGAAGCCCAAACCTCCCAAACATTACCATTCACTTTCGCTTTCATTTTCATTTTGAGCTAAAATCCCACTCTTAACAAACTGTATTTTCACATTTTCTCACGGCACAAAACTCAAAACAACCAAAAATATAGAGTCTTTCGGATCTGACCTACAGCCATATCTTTTTTGTAAACGAGCAACACCCATGGAGGGGGGGCCTCTCTTGTTGTCTGGCCCAGGGGCCCACAGAGTCATGATCCGCCCCTGGCTGACACGGTATGACCCGGCATGTGTAAGGTGTTAAGAGGGAGCACCAACTATCAAAATTCACCACAGTATCCAAAAAACATTGGTTTCTTTGTGTTTCAGAGTCAATGTCTTCTTTATTTTGGGTGAAAATAACTCACTTATCACGTTTTTTCTTTCTTTTCTTTGTAATCATGCATGATATTCATATCGGCGAGGGAGGGGGAGGGCAACTAGCAGCTACCAGTCCAGGGGGAGAAGTTCCCAGACGGTGGGGGAGAGGAGAGGAGAGAGGTGAGGCATGACGTGACGTGATGATAAGAAGATGAAGCAAAAGCTGACGTGCGATGCTCACACACAGAGCGCAGCAAGACAGCGTGTTACCTGAAAAGGGACAGCTGTTGTTCACAGAGCTGCCATGGAGAGAAGCCAACGGGGGGCAAACGGGGTCATTAGTCCTGGGCTTAAAGGGTAACTTCAGCCAATTTCAACATGCAGTTGCAATGCTCACACTACCCTGGACTTGTCAGTACCTGAGGTTTTCTTTTTTCTTCAGCCTTTTCCAAGATCCTGTTCATTGTAATGGGGGCAAGCGTTTGTTTACATTTAAAAAAAAACATGTTTATTTATTCCCAAAAAACATCCAAAAGGTTATGCAAAATCAGCAGACAACTAGCAAACAGCAATACCTTTTGGGGAAATAGGCCTATTTGGAGTAGGCCTATGCTAAATAAAAAAAAAATGTAAACAAAGGCTGCCCCCAGAATTGCTCACATCTCAGAAAGGGCTGAGCCAAAAACTGCAGCATCACCGGGCACTGCCAATTCAAGGTTAGCGTGAGCTATACAATAGCATATTGAAATTGGCAGGTGTTCCTTTAAGGACAAGGGGGGAGCAAAATGTACTAGCCATTATATTGTATGTATGGGTGTAGGGGCCCTGTCAGATGACTTTGTTTTGGGCTCAGCCAAAGCTGTCAGCGGCCCTGCTGCCAAAGATGGAGATGGAGGTCTGGTAGGATGAGTCGTCTCGAGGGGCCCAGCTTTGACCCCATAATGCACGCCGTACCTCCACTGGTACGCTGCAATAGTAATTTAAAGATTAACAACCATGGTACTACTCTACTATGACATTAACACAGGGCCTTAAGTAATGCACTATGACTTGTCATTGCTGTTCTGGTAACAGCAAATTTATATTGCTGTGTTTTAATGGGTTAATAGGGGGGCAGTTGAGGTCATTATGGATTTTGTTGTTGATTGTTTAAGAGTGCCCCCAGACTGATCAAAGTCAAAAACAGTTATATTGGCAATTCCATACAAGACATAAGGAGGATTAACACTTGTGTTTTTTTGAGACCTACAGTACCATGGCAAATATAATGCAGTGTGTGTGTGTGTGTGTGTGTGTGTGTGTGTGTGTGTGTGTGTGTGTGTGTGTGTGTGTGTGTGTGTGTGTGTGTGTGTGTGTGTGTGTGTGTGTGTGTGTGTGTGTGTGTGTGTGTGTGTGTGGTATTTTATATCGCTTTGTTTTTGCCACAATGTTTCTTTTTTTAGTCCACAAGCATACAGTTTAATAATATGATAACATCCTTTGTTATATCTCTTCACTTTATCTAAATTTAGCAGTATGGACCGCAATGATTCAACATAGAAACAAGCAATTAGAAAACAGGCCTTAAATTGGCCCAGAGGCATATTCAGCATATATTGGGCATATGATCCAGCGATGCCTGATGAATTTGTTGCCCTTTGAATATTGTTAACTCTGAAAATTCATCTTGTCCATTGAAAAGACAAAAAGCTACCTCAAATTGTATGCTTTTAGACAAAACAATACTGCTTTCTGAAGCATTGAGTAGCTTATTCAAGACCTCAGATAGCAGATTCAGCAAAAATGTAAATAAAAAAATGTAGAAAAAAAACTTTATTTGCAATTTTCTCAGTTTCGTCTAGGCCTACTTGTGGCCTGTTTTATTGTAGATGGTCACATATGCTGTTATGCTATGTACTTACACCATGCATACAGTGCCCAACACTCACACTACACCTTATAGCAAGGGTACATACCAAACACTTACCTTACTCCTTATGGCAAGGGTACATACCCAACACTTACCCTACTCTTTATTGCAAGGGTACGCATACCCAACTCTTACCCTACTCCTTATAGAAAGGGTACATACCGAACACTTACCTTACTCCTTATGGCAAGGGTACATACCCAACACTTACCCTACTCCTTATAGAAAGGGTACATACCGAACACTTACCTTACTCCTTATGGCAAGGGTACATACCCAACACTTACCCTACTCCTTATAGCAAGGGTACAGTACATACCCAACACTTACCCTAGTCCTTATGGCAAGGGTACATACCCAACACTTACCCTACTCCTTATAGCAAGGGTACAGTACATACCCAACACTTACCCTAGTCTTCACAGGGGTACAGTACCCGTTCTATCACAGGGGCACAGTACAAACCCAGCACTTACCCCGCTCCATACAGCAAGGGTACATACCCAACACTTACACTACACCATACAGCAAGGGTACATACCCAATAGGCTACTTACCCTACTCCTTATAGTAGGGCTGCACAATTAATCGAAAATAATCGAAAATCGTGATATAGTCGTGATATCGAATTCGTGATTTTAATCGTGATGAAATCATGGCAATAGTGAGCTACCTTTGAGAGCCTCCTTGATGCCAGATCATACGGACAGGCTGGTGTTTCTGGACAAAACTCTGTTCATCTAAGTGCCATGCTATTACCTTTTACATAATTTTTACAATTCATTTTATTTTTCTCATGCCGTATATAATTCATTCTTGGTTATATTTCATTTCGTTATAATTTTTTAAAAAAAATGATTTTGACCCAAATAATCGTGATTACGTTTTTTCCATAATCGTGCAGCCCTACCTTATAGCAAGGGTACATACCCAACACTTACCCTACCCCTCCTAGCCAGGCTGGGCTCTAGCCATCTTGAAACAGGTGAGAGGCGCTCACTCAGGGGCCAGCAGGGACACTGTGACCTGAGAGAGCACGGGGTCACGACCTTCCTCAGAGTCTGGCGTAGCTCTTCCTGGGTCAGGGGTCAGGAGACAGGGGTGGTGAGAACGCCGCGAGAGGACGAGAGGAGACGATTGAGGATCACCACACTACCCCCATAAAACTGCCACAGCTCAGTCAAGCTAGGACACTGATTACAAAGCCATCTTCCGCACTCGCATATGGATCCTTTCAGACGGAGACTTCTATTAGTGCATGACACTGTGTTGTGCAAAAAGGGAGAAGTATAATTTGGGAACTCAACTAATATTGCAAGATATTTGAAACTATGAAGTTAAGCTGGACTTGTTATGTCAATGCTGTTAATGATGTTAATGTTAACTGCACTCTGCAATACGTTGACAATATTCTTCTGTAACATGGTTCTCCTCATGTTTTCTTAGGAATTACATAATACTTAGCTGAGACTTTCATCCAAAGAGACTTCCAGTTATTTTACTTTATTTGACTATTGGTTACAGTCCTTGGAGCGAGGTTAGGTGCCTTGCTCAAGGGCACTTCAGCCATGGCTATAGGTGTAGGGTAAGGTGAGGGTGGGATTTGAACCCTCTAACCGTAAGACCACCTCCCTAACCATTAAGTCACAGCTGTGCCATGAATAAAATGTTTAAATAAGAAAAACAACCATAAAGCCCTGCTGTGGCCTAACGGTAGGGCACTGGGCTACTATGCCGGCGACCTGGGTGCGATTCCGGCCTCGGTCATTTGCCGAACCTTCCCCGTCCCTCTCTCTCTCCGTTCAATTCCTGGCCCTCTGTAATTGTCCTGTCACAATAAAGGCATAAAAAGCCCCCAATTTATTTTTTATTTTTTATTTTTTTAAGAAAAACTTCCACAAAAATAAACAAACACACAAGAGAGCAGTGGCTTTTTTGGATGTAATAAAAGGAAAAACAGCGTAATTGAAAACTGTTCTTCATTTTGTAATCTCTTTGCATAACCTAATAGCAATGGTTTGTGCTCATACCCCCTCCCAGCCAGCTCATTTTGTATGTCTAATGCGCAATCTTCACGTTACATAATTTACATTAGTGTGGGGATTCAAAACATAAGCATGTGTTTTTACTTTTTGTTGGCTGTTCACATTTCAGACAGGCTTAACTTGTATTTTGAAATATGATCTTCATGACGATATCTTTTTTTTTACATAAACCTTTTATGCAATCTCTCTCACCCGTATGCACTCCCTGCTTCATCCTGATAAAGCAGTACAGACTGTACTTAAAAAAAAAAACATTCTGAAACGTCATCATCACAACATCTGACATCTGATCTCAGTAGAGACACCCTCAGTGGCGTTGGCTTCAGTTCCATAGATGTCCCCTCAAAGTAATGAGATAGCTACAGCAGCAACGCATAGGCTACAGGGAGGAAGTAAGCAAACAAGTGCTGTGGCTGGTCACATTTGATCTGTTTTACAGTGTAGATATGAGCATTACAGGCTCTGCGTTCAATATAAGACACAACATAGAAAAACTAAACGAAAGTGTATATAAAATAATATTAAAGCATATATATATAATATATAACCTACAGTATATGCAAAATTTACACCTTCTAAACCAGCCCACACAACAAGTCAGTGTAAACAAATCAGAAAGCCTTCTCTCAAAATTGGCATTGTGTTTAACCCAGCAAACATGGCGGTGTTCTGTTTACTGTACTGCACACAATAACAATGAATGTCAGGAGTCCATTACCAGAAGAAAGCAGCATAGTACATGAGAATGTCCTTGTTTGTCCTATAGTGAACTCTCTCTCCCACACACACACGTGCATGTATGTATGCATCCAGGATTGAAGGTGAAAAGACGTACAAGTAACTGACACCTTGTGCGAGAGGGGAAACACAAACACATGTAAACAAAGAAAGAATGGTTCCATCAGCAGAAAAGAAATAACCTGAGCACTTGGTGTACAATGACCAGTTCCATCTCGGCACATTTGAAGCCTGCCACAGAGATGTCCATGGTGGAGTGGCTACTGTGGAGATATGTCTCCCTCTACAGGAGAAAGAGGCACACTGCAGGAATAATGGTGGACTCATGACATGATGTGCATACTGTATGTGTGTCTGCACTCTACTTTTAAAAAAACAAACACTGACACCTCACCCGCCTTTTGCATCTGCACTTGTTGTTCTGTGTATTTCCTGCGCAATTCGTATAGTGATGTTGGCTATGATTATCAGAGATGTATAAAGTAGTTCTACTGGAGAAAAGTAGTGGAGCAGAAGTACCAGTATCATCTTGTCAAATGACTTGAGTAAAAGTCAAAAGTAACCTTTCCTTACCTTACTCAAGTAGAAGGACAAAAGTATTCAAAATGTGTTGTACTTAAGTAAAGCAAGTAGAAGTATTGCAAGTTTTGCTACTTGAGTAAAAAGTAGAAGTAGAAGTAAAAGTACTGCATTAAAAAAAAATGGGGGGAAAAAAGTCAGTCAAAAGTTTGAATACCATTTGGTTTATTAGAGCTCTGTACAATAAGTCTCTTATGAAGTGCAAATACCATTATGGTTTGTTATTAAAACAGCTTTGTAACACAAGTTCAGTTTTTAAGAAAACGCAGGGCAGTAGTTTTACTGCTTAAAACAGTGCTTCCAACCAGCTCGTTGTGCTTCAAGTATTTTTTTTTTTTTTTTAAATGTCAGAAGTGCACATAAAAAAATAATCAAATAAATTAAAATATCAAATAAAAACATCAAATAAAAAAATGTATTAAAAAAACCTTTTCCGGGCTTTGTCGCCAACTCAAACCTTTCACACTGATTTGCTTAAAGAAGCCAGTTAGGCAGCAAGGAAGTTTTTATTTCCCTACCATTGCATCGCCCACTGACTGTGAACACGTTCCATCATATCTAGCACTTGGGCATAGAAACGAGTAACGAGTAACGAAAGCAGCACATGAAAAATATATCGGAGTAAAAGTATTAATTTCATCAGAAAAATGTAGTGCAGAAAAATTACAAGTATGAGGAAAAAAATATTACTCAAAAAAGTACAGATACTATAGTTTAGTACTTAAGTACAGTACTTCGTTACTTTTACTTCGTTACTATACATCTCTGATGATTATGCCCTCGATTCTAAGTCGCTTTGGTTTAAAAACTGTCTGCCAAATGTAATGTCATGTAACAAGCCTCCCACACAGCCTCCTAATGCCTTCCTTAAAATTCCTGATACTGCCCTACAAAGCAAAAATGCAGTAACTATGCAGAGCTCCAAAGTGGGTTAAGTGATTTTTAAAATGATCCTGTTGTCCAGCCCAAGTTTTAGACAGTACTGATATGTGTGGCTAGCCTGGCGAGCTAAACCCCTACAGCAAAGCCTAGGGGCGTCTAGATTTCTAGGCTAATGTGTGGCAGTTTTGTTAGTTTATTTTATCACATTCTTTAACTTCATATTTTGATATGTATGCCATTAAAAACATACAAATTCATTTTCACCAACATTGTAGTAAATGCCTTCTTGCTTAAGGCATCATGGTAGCAGTGCATTACTAGAACATTAGACGTCAGACTTATACCTGGTGCCATGTTATAACACATTTAGCACATAGTTTGCTTTTCACTGGTGTGGCCTATGGACCTGCAATTTCCAATAGCCAAGAAGTCCTGTGCAACTCTAGACCTTACAGCAGGCCAGTTTGATGACTGGGTATAGTACAATCCACATGTGACCTGGGGAAGGCCAACAGGCCGAAACGTTGTCCCATTAAAAACATGTTTATACAACTCGGGAGTGTGCGACACGTCTCTCCTCCTGTATAGTATCCATGCCATGCACATAGCTAGACGTGGATAAACCCTCTCAAGGAAGTATGCCATGACCTGTTTTCCTTCGCTCTATTCTCAAACACAACAGTAATTTCACTATTACAGTAACATCATCCAGGCAAGAATGTTGGTGGATCATGTCCACCTCTGAACCTAGGATAGAAATCTTGTTTAGGGCAGTCATGGGTAAGCGGTTAGGGCGTCAGACTTGTAGGCCAAAGGTTGCCGGTTCGACTCCCGACCCGCCAGGTTGGTGGGGGGAGTAATTAACCAGTGCTCTCCCCCATCCTCCTCCATGACTGAGGTACCCTGAGAATGGTACCGTCCTGCCGCACTGCACCCTGGGCCCCATTGGGGGCTGCTCCCTTGCACTTGTGTGCTGTGGAGTGCTGTGTCACAATGACCATGGGAGTTGGAGTTTCCCAGGTGGCTTTCACTTCACGTATAGGCCTACCCAGGTGAAAAACCCATATACTTAAAGTGTACTTTTTTTGACCGTACTTAGTACAAAGTGTACTATTTTCGGCGATTTAAAGTGCGCTTCATTGCACTATTAGTGCGCTGAAGCACTACTAAAGCAGTACTTCAGCACACTTGCAGCACACTGAGGATGCTAAATTGGCACCACTTTTGGACAACTTTAAGTGCACTACAAGCATACTTTTGGAAGTATGCTCCAAACACGCTTTTCATGCATTCGTATGGCATTAATAGTGTGCTTGAGTACACTTCTATAACATTTTATTGTTACTAGAAGTACAATAAAAGTATATTAACGTCATGCTTCTTTGGACTACATTGGAACATTTTAAGTATGTAAAAAGTATATCATATTAAGTATTGTAAATATATAACAGGTATGCTTGAAGTATATTTACAGTACACTCCCAAGTACAACGAATAATATAAATGTAATACTACAATCCATGCTGGTTCTCAGAGCTTGTACATTACACACAGCCACATGTCACAGTAGTGATACAGTATGCATGCCTAGCACAACTGACATTTACAATCATTGCATTGTTACAGAGAATTCAGGTACACATTTCACTTTAATTCATTCTTGTTCCATCTTCCTGAAGTTGATCATTTGAATTGATCACGAATGGTGACCCTTGAGTCTTTGTTTGAACAACTAGTTCCAACTTACCTCTCACCATGACATCATGGGAAGTGTGAGTCTATATATACCAGAACATATACGTGACCATCATAATGACGGTGGGAACATGGCCATTTTTTGTGTACCACTTTAAAATGTTAAAACTCCTACAATAAATGCAGAATATAACAATGAGTAATATTTTCATGCAAACCAAAGATATTCCTTAGAGGTAAATGGATTTCTGTTTGAGAAATGTAGCTCCAAGAAGTGCATTGCATGATGGTGCATGCATGATGATGCATGATGGGTAAATGCACTTTGTGTAAGCACACTTTGAATATATTTGGATGAAGCACAATCATAGTGCACTTAGAAAAAGTATACTTCCAATATGTTAAAGTGATTTACTTTAAAGCGCACTATAGAAAATCACACTTCGAAGTCACTTGGGTGAAGTATAATCAAAGTGCACTTAAAAAAAGTGCAATTGCAATATGTTATTTTAAAATACACTTTTAGTAAGTTCACTGTTAGAACACTATTAGTATATTCCTCTAAATACACTTTAGCCAAACATCTTCTAAGTGCACTTTATGTATGGTTCGCAAAGTGTACTTTCTTTGAGAGCAACTTAATTACATCTAATTTTAAGTACACTTTAAATAAGCATATTGTAAACATACTTTTTCTTAGCACAAAAAGTGTGAGTGCGCTTTTAACATGCTAAGTACACTTCAGTCGTGCTTTTATTGTACTAAATTGAACCACTTTTTCACCTGGGTAATACTAATGCCCTGATCCATCTGTTTGTTGAGCATTGTGCTATTTCTAATGACTCCGATTCTGGTTAGATCAAATGCTGTGTGGCAACGATCTTTAGCTTGGATCTCCACCCTGCTCTTCTGACTGAGGAGACAAAGGTTACGTGGCATGCAGTGTGTAAGCCTACAGGGCTATCACCCAAATATAGCATGCAAATTATTGTTCTTTTCAAATAATTTTCATTTATAGATGTATTATCATAGATGTTTGATGTTGTGTTATTTTAGAAGGCTGAGGAGTCTTTTATTTTCTACATGATCTATGAAGTTGAAATGAGATAAAAGGTGGCATGGAGCATTCATTTCCAATGAATAGAGAGAAGCGGGCTGAGACTATTGTTTAAACTAGTCTCTCGCCCGCGGACATTTTTCTTTAGTTTGTCGTGGCAAACATACTTGTTCTTTTGTTGTGGAATCAAGAAAGCAAATATATTTCCGATGACATGAATCTTTTTTCCATTTGTGTAGACCAATGCATGTATTTGTTTGTATTTGGTTTGACTAACAATTTGAAACTTTGGACATTCAGCAATAACATGCTCCTCCAGTTATCGATGGTTGGCAGCACAAATAGGAACTGTTTTTATGGCCTACATTCCTACAACATAGACCATAAAACCCATTATATGTTATGCATGGCAATACATTACTAGAAAAAGACAACATTTGCTATGAACGGGAGAGATAAAATGCAATGAAGAGGAAAATAAGAGGACATGCAGGATATTTCTTTGCCGAATTCATGCTGCCCATTCACAATTGTTACATTTATCACAAATACATACCACCTCTAAATGGCTTTTTTCATACATGAAAAGGGGGATCTTCTCCATGTCCGCCATTTTGAAATTCCAGAAATATTTAGCCGCAAAGTTATTTTTAGCAGCAAAACATAATGGTCGTAGAAAAAGTTTATTATTTCGTAAATGTTCATGAAAAGATCAAATTGGGCTTTAGGCAGCACAGTTTCAATGAGCAGCATAGATGCAATACCTACTCTGACCACAATTCTACACAGTGCACCTTCAAAGATGTTCACCTGCCAATACTATTGCACCAGTGATGGTCTGATTACATTACATTACATTACATTACATTACATTGCATTTGGCAGACGCTTTATAACCAAAGCGACTTTCAAAAGAGGACATAATCCAGCCAACATCACAAGCAAATACAAAGTGCACAGGAGATATACAGAACAACAAGTGCAGTTGCAAAGAGGGGTTAGGTTTTTTTTTAATTATTATTATTTTTTATATATAAAGAGTAAATAACGAGTACACACACACACAAACACACACACACAAAAACTAAACTAAACATCATGTCAGGAGTCTGCCCTGGGGCAAGGCCAGCTCAAGCATTAGTCTAGTAGATTCTCTCGAAAGAGGAAGGTCTTTAGTCTTTAGTCTGATCTCCAAAAATTCCGTGCTCCTGGACACGGATGTTAAGGACACGAAATCCGTGTCCAGGAGCACGGATTTTGCCAAAATTCCGTGCTCCTGGACACGGAATTGCTTTCCGTGCTCCTGGACACGGAATTGTTTTCCGTGATGGGCACACGGAAGTGCTTGCTATAGGCTATTACCACAGCACTGTGTTAACTCTATCATTCGAAAATACATACCAAATGCTAATCCTAAACAAAATAATGCTATAGCAATTTAAGTTGTGCCCTGACCAAAACATCCCTTAACCTGTCATTGAAGACATATTTTTTAGAAATACCTTTTCCAGTTGGTTGCTAGGCTATCAAATTCATACAATGAATGAAAGAAAACTTTTTAGAAAAAATATTTGAAATTAGAAAAATCCTGAGAAAACACAAGACTGTGGAAACATAGAGCTGTGGGAGTATAGAGAGAGCACTTCTGTGTGTCCATCACGGAAAATAATTTCGTGTCCAGGAGCACGGAATTTTGGCAAAATCTGTGCTTCTGGACACGGATTTTGTGTCCTTAACATCCGTGTCCAGGAGCAGGGAATTTTTGGAGATCATGTTGTTTTGAATCAGGGTGTGTGAGCTTGATGCAAACATGCAAAGGACAGTTGCTGGACTGTAAATGTTGTAAAAGGCGTTACGTAAATCAGGTCTGTGTGGTGTCAAAGACATTTTTTCAAAAGGAAAGGGTCAGCTGCACACAGGTTTTTAAAATGACATTACATTACACTTAACTGCTCATGCATATCCATGGCAACTTAGTTATTGCTGGGTATTGGTTACAGTCCCACTGTACGGTTGGGTGCTTTGGGCCCTTCAAGAATTCAAGTATTCAAATGTGTAATCTTCTGATTCCAAGACCAAATCCCTACCCATTAAGTCACGGCTACCCACAAACAAGTAACATAAATAAGAGCAGAGCAGAGGAGAGCAGACATTTCACTGCTTCAGCATTTCCTCAAAGCTCTCTGTGCTTGCAAGCCTGAAGTGAATAAACAGCAGAGCAGACATGCTTTCCTCAATGCTGTCTTTGCTTACGAGCCCAGGGCCACTTGCAGCTTTGGCCTGGAACAGGACAAACTCATCCATAAGGGCCCCCCACCCAATACATGTCATGTGCTAGGGACCCAATTATGCCCACCCCCTTTTCCCTAGGCCCAGTACAACTGATCCTTTTGTCCCCACTGTCATCTTCCCTGTGCAAGCCTGAACTAAGAGAGCTAGGTGCCTTGCCAAACAGGGAATACTTGTGACCTCAGGGAAGAGCTGACTGAGAACCATCAGCACCTGGAAAATGAATCATATTCAAACGCTGGAGAGTAAACAAGCGCTGAGTGAAAAATTACAGGTTACAATTTTCGTGTGTGTCTGCAATGTGTTGTAAAAAAAGAAAAAGAAAATGACAAGGAAAAAAAGGACAAGAAAAAAGGAGCGCTCTCCTTTTCATTTCCTCCTCGGGTGCATTTCTTGAAACCACAATTGCTAATTATGTGAGCTACTTTCTTGTTTTCAATGCAATTTCCCATTGGCAACTACCAAAGTTGCTAACTGACTAACAACTACACTTTTGAGAAACACACCCCTGCTTTAAAACTGAAACTAATCAAGATGTGCCATAAATCATATACCATGATGTTTTGGTAATAATTGTCCAGAACCAAAAACAACATACATAGCATCAGTGACATTTCCAAGTGTAGCCATGGCCATGTGGTGGTTGTTTCACTTTAGCCTGCATTATATGTTGACACAATCTTCCCTGTAGACCACACATGTCCCAAGAGCGGCCAGGGGGCCATTTGTGTCCCGCAGCTATTTTTAAACAAGTCCGACAGGCGGACAAAGATGCATCTGTCTATATCAGATGTGGGCAAACTCAGGTGTGGGGGCGACAATGGTGTAATTATGTTGCCTTACACCATTTCATATTATTGGCACCGACAAGTGGACTACGACATCCAGCCCTTTGGTCAACTTTCTAAACCCAATGCGGCCCTTGGGCCAAAATAATTGCCCACCCCTGGTCTATATACTCTGCCGCCTTGTGGCCACAGGAGGGAATTACAATTTAAAGAATGCGCTTCAGACGGACGGCCAGATAGACAGACATACCGTCTTATAAAGATGCTAGGACGCATCTAAAAATATATAAAGGATATGGCCCGGACAATAATACTGAGCTCAACTCAGTGTGCCGAGCGGTATCCAGGCACACTGGCTGTGCCAAACTACCAGGGCTTCCAGTTTGTAGTCGCTTCATTATAATCCAAACACTACGTATTGGATACCTTGAGCCAGGCGTCCATCACACAAAATGTCACCCCTAGCATATGTGGCCTGGTCTTTTGTTTGTTTTTCTGCACTTAGCCCTAAATAAAAAAAAAAACGTTTGGATACCCCTGCTATAGACAAACTCTTCCCTAGAATGAAATTGTGAGTGAGATCTCAACCATGATAAGCACCAGGCTTGGTAGCACACACTCGTGCCACAGAGACCTCAAAATGAAGTTCACAACCGGAGCCACAGGCAGAGATGAATGAGATGTGCAATATTTACACATGTCAGAGAATGTTGCTTTGGGCACAAGGACATGAAAATCCGTTTTTTGGATCTGAAGTAGGCAAAAACGGGTCAACAACAGGTTATCGGATCTAACGCTTTTATTAAAATGGGTCAGCAAAATAGATGAATGTGTAAAAGCACACACAATACAACACATGCTTAATTTAAAATGCTCATTGCTGGTTATTTTTAATTCAGAATAATTATGGACAGCCAAAACATACACACACACACACACACACACACACACACACACACACACACACACACACACACACACACACACACACACACACACACACACACACACACACACACACACACACACGGTAGCTTTGCAGGCTCTGCCCCACCCCCCACCCACACACACTACTACTACTACTACTGCTGCTACTATTCAGTGTCTGAGGATGGTCCCTCGGTGGTGGCCCGGGTGGTGGCAGTGTTGGCAGTGTTGGCGCGGCTGGCGCTGGCCACGCTGGAGGCAGCCCTGGCCCTCATGGAGGCTATGGGGGAGCTGGGGGCAGAGCTGCCACTGCCACTGCTCGCACCACCGCCGCCGCCGCCGCCGGCCTCCTCCTCCTCCCCGGTCCCCTCCACCGTACAGTGGGGCATCAGCGTGGTGGGGCTGAAGTGGGCCAGCGGCTTACCGATGATGCCAAAACTAAGGAGAGGGGAGTACACATACACGTACATGAGGAAGTAGTATAGAAGTAGTATAGTGCACAGTAGAGTAGAATAGTATATTATATTGGCATAGTGTACAATAGCATAGTATATTATATTGGCATAGTGTACAATAGGATAGTATATTATATTGGCATAGTGTACAATAGGATAGTATATTATATTACCTATGATGCTAAAACTAAGGAGAGGGGAATACATACACGTACATGAGGAAGTAGTGTAGAAGTAGTATAGTGCACAGTAGGATAGTATATTAATGCATACATGACATACGTACAAACCCCAACTCCGATGAAGTTGGGACGTTTGGTAAACAGTGAATAAAATCAAAATGCTATCATTTTCAAAACATTCAATCTATTCATTAGATGGAGAATAGTGAAAAGACAACATATTAAGTGTTAAAACTGAGAAAAAATATTGTTTTGGGGGACATATGTACTCATTTCTAATTTGATAAATCCAACACGTCTCAAAAGAGTTGGGACGGGGATCAGTGAAATTTAGTAAACATCCAAATAAGATAAAACAACAAAGAATAACATTTCAAAATGAATTGTACTGACGGACAATATAGGTGTCCAGGTATAAGATCATCACAGAGAGGCTGAGTCACTCAGAATTAAAGATGCAAAGGGAATAATTACCATAGTTATTACATACATTTTTGAATTCCCTTTGATTTACCACGATTGAGTGTATATAAGACATATTTTTGTTAATAAAATCATTGTATAGGTTCATGACATCATGAAATATATATTGGCTGTAGTCTCACTCTAATTCCTGGAGTGCTAGAGCTATTGAAAATTGACAATATTAAGAATGCTTAATGCATGGAAATGACACAGGGGTTTAACATTCTCCTAAGCACCTGAGCTCACTTGAAATAGACCCAGAAGACATGGGAAACTGTCCTTTGCTTACAGAAGTCACCAGAAGTTGTAGAAGTCCATTCTTTTTGACAATAATAGAGCATTGCACATCCTGTGCTACAGTGAAAATGGACCATCCAACTTGTGTTAGTGCTAGCTTCAAAAGTCAGCCTCCATGATGGCATGCGGGTGCAGTAGTGCATTGGTTAAGATGTTCTCACTCAACTGTAGAGTTAAATACAGTGCTGAATGGTATAAATGGGTTTTAAACAGCATGAAAAGCCACTCATGCATTATATTTTGAAGGGAGATCTTCGATTACTGCCACATAGTAAGGTCAAATTGCATTCTCTACTATGTTTTAACAGTTTGGCTCCATCATAAGGACCAGCAGGTGATAAAATGGTGGGTTTTTGGTCAAGACCTGTCACACTATAAGCACTACAGAAAGGAAAACATTGCAAAACATGACAAGGAATACACCCACCATTTAAGCTGGTGAAATCATGTCCAAGATAGGAATTAACACTGTTTTTTATATAAAATCATCTCATCGGTTAATGTATTTAACTGTTAAGTGTTGTCTTTTGTTTTGTTTTTAGTCTTCCTCGACATTTGCTGCCATTTATTGTCCCCGTCCCAACTCTTTTGAGACGTGTTGGATTTCTCAAATTAGAAATGAGTACATATGTCCCCCAAAACAATATTTTTTCTCGGTTTTAACACTTAATATGTTGTCTTTTCACTATTCTCCATCTAATGAATAGATTGAGTGTTTTGAAAATGATAGCATTTTGATTTTATTCACTGTTTACCAAACGTCCCAACTTCATCGGAGTTGGGGTTAGTACATGACAGCGCATGTCTTGAGTCTAGATTTACAGTCATCAATAGTGGGTGCATTTTTTGCGTCATCTGGAAGCAGGTTCCAAAACTTTGCAGTGTAGTAGCTAAAGGCTGCCTCTCCAATCTTTGTTTTGACTTTTGGAATGACCAGCAAATTCTTCTTTGACCTGAAGTGTAGTGTTATAACTTAATACTACATAGATTCAATTGCGTCTATGTTTCGTCTAGTGTTGCTTTGCAGTATAGTGCAGTATAATAACTTCATACTGGCCAGCTGTGTAGTGCAGGGGTATTCAATGAAATGTCAAGGAGGACAAGTTTTTCCCTCCCAGCAAAGGGGCCGAACTATACGTATGTATTATGGTTGCCGACTGTCAATGCTAAAAATATGGGAGACCTCATTAAAGTGGAGGGTCTGGGGGTCTTCCCCCAGAAAGTTTTGCATTTCTTAGATGTAATTTGCTGCATTTTAACATCCCGTGTCCCATTTCAGCTCTATACAGACCCCATACTTTTATCTCTAAATTCAGAAAAATTTAGATTCTGTATTTCAATGGGCTTGTGGGGGGCCAGAAACTTGCTGTCTAAGGGCCGCATCTGGCCCCAGGGCCGCCATTTGAATAGCCCTGATGTAGTGTAACTACTTCAGATAAATACAGATAAATACAGTTGTTTTGCAGTATAGTGTAGTGTAATTTTGCAGTAGAGTGTAATGTTGTTTTGCAGTATAGTATAGTGTTGTATTGCAGTATTGTGTAGTGTTATTACTTCATATTGGTCAGCTGCCTGCTGAGCTGCGCCACCAGTTTGTCCATGTTGACGAGGGGCGGTGCGTTGGACTGCTCTGGGGGCGGGGCCCTCTGGAAGAGGTGGGGCGCGTCCTCCTGTGGGGTGGGCAGCAGGGACACCATGATTGGGGAGCGCTGGGTCATGATCCTGCTCAACGCCGGCCGCCGCTGCGACTTCCTGTGTCAGGAGAGTAGACTTATCATCACTCCCACTGCCTCTCCGTTTGTAAATGTTTTCTTGATAATTCGTTTAAAACCCTTTATAGGGCAAGTTACTATATTTGATCACTTTCGATCACTTCCACACCTATTACAAATGCTCCTGCCATGCCTCTCTACAAGGATGTACAAGCAAGTGGGTTAGGCTATATCAAATTAATCAGGAGAAATCAGGTTTTCAGACAGATAGTATATTTGACCAATCAACAGTGGCCTGGAGCCTGCCAAACCTTTCTTTTTCTCTCGGAAGTTGAGATTTGTGTGCCCTATAATGGGTTTATTAAGTTAAAAATGTTTATACATTTTTTTAATCCTTTCTGACGCAAGGTTCTAAGCTGTATGTCTATGTCCAAGTCCAGAATGAAGGGAGATCAATTGGGAATACCACGCCCCTTTAGGGGACCAATCCTGACCCCACTTTCTTGCATTGATAGCATGCACAATGATTTATTTTGGTTGAAGATTTTGAAACCGTTAAGACACCTTATAAATTTGCTGTTACCAGAATGGCAATGACCAAGTCGTAGTGCATTACTAAAGGCCCTGTGTTATGTCATAGTATTGTAGTAGTACTATGGTAGTTAACTTTTCAGTGACTATTACAGCGTGCCAGTGCAGGTACGGCGTGCATTCACCCAGTTGGGTCCTCTGGCTCGCCCACTAAACTGCATTGTTTTCCCCTCCGAATGCGGCAAAACAAGCAATTTCATGGGCGGGCCCAGAGTAGCCGACTGGGTCTATAAATGGCCTACAAGTCTTTGGTCTCACCTCTTGACAGCACTGGGCTCCTGGGTCTCGGTCTCCGCCGGGCTGGGCTGGTTCTTGAGCTTCACAGTGGGGTTGAAGGTGTCGGAGCGCAGCAGGCGACTGATCTCTTCCTGGATGCCCTGCATGTCCTTCCTAGTGAAGGTCACCCACGCTGCGTAGCACGAGAACTTGTACAGGACCTGGCAAAACAGGACTGCATTTCTCAAAACCAAAGTTGCTTACTACATTAGCTTATTTGTTTTTTTCAATGCATTTTTTGTCATTGGCAACTACCGAAGTTGCTAACAGGCTAACAATTTCTCTCTTGCGAAATTCACCCCAGACATGATTTATTTAGAACAATTGGGTGTTGATGGATTAACATCTGACTTTGTGTGTGTGTGAGAGAGATCTGACTTTGGCTAAATATATGCATATATGTGCTGTATTGTTAATACGTGTGCAATGATGTGTGTAATGTCTGTGTTTTACTGTATTTATGTATGTATGCTCCTGGACACCTTAATTTCCCTCTGGATTAATAAATGATACTCTACTCTACTCTAGTCTACGACATGACATTGTCAACACTAGTATCAATTGTTGCGTAAATCGAGCATCAGCGTTAGTTAAAAAAGTGAAAGTGAAAGCCCATTGGGAAACTCCAACTCCCATTGTCATTGTGACACATCACTCCACAGCACACAAGTGAACACTGCACACTGCACACAACGAAATTGCATTTATGCCTCACCCGTGCAAGGGGGCAGCCCTCAGTGGCGCCCCATGGGGAGCAGTGCGGTGGGACGGTACCATGCTCAGGGTACCTCAGTCATGGAGGAGGATGGGGGAGAGCACTGGTTGATTACTCCCCCCACCAACCTGGCGGGTCGGGAGTCGAACCGGCAACCTCTGGGATGCAAGTCTGACGCCCTAACCGCTCACCCATGACTGGCAGGACATGGTAGTCAAGAGCTCATTCATAACTTTTCAATAAAGAAATTGCATTCTGAATTTCCTCTCTTGTCTTTCTTGCCTTTAATTGACCTGACATAATTGTAGCTTGTCAATGAGTCAGGCCTTAAAATAATCAAAATAAAAGCAGAATTAAAATATGGAAGCAAAAGAGAGAGAGAGATGTGATTTTGGGAACATGATTAAGCTTATAGTAGGGTTGGGAGGGACAGAGGGACAGACAGAAAGACAGACAGACAGACAGACAGACAGACAGACAGACAGACAGACAGACAGACAGACAGACACACACACACTCCCATATGGTTCTTGATTGGAGTCCATTATGACCGTAACAAGAACATTGTGTCTTTGTTCTCGCCACAAAAAACTATAGAAGGCCTGTTTAGACTAGCATCTTGACTTTGTTTGTATGTGTGGCAAGACATAGTCAACACACACACACACACACACACACCAACTGAAGTGAAGACATGTCTAAACAGGAAAGAACCACTGACAGACAACATGGCAGAAACCACCATCTCCAAATCAACACTTGACCTACCTCATACAGTTGCCTGTCCTTGTGCGTCGCTGACATTTTACCCCTGTGGAGGGGAACAAAAAATAAAAAAGTTAAGAGTTCCAGCAGGAAGTCTGATGGTGCCAAATAAAAAGGTGGCAAAATATACAGGGTTGCCAGATGTGTCTGATAATTTCCGGTGCTCAAAAATGCCTGGAGGAGCAAAATCCCTTCCAATTTGAACCAAATTGTATTGACTTCTATGGCCATGAATCTACAGAAATGCCCTGTAATGCCTTGACCTTCCCAAAGTCCGTTTTTGACCGTATTTTAAAGAGCAAATGGCCATCGTAAGCAGCCCAATTTCATCTGGCAACACAGAAAATACAAGAATCTGCCTGTGTTGCCCAGGACTGCCTAACATAACCGAACAGGACCACTTCCTGGTTAAACAAGGGTTAAATAAAATAAAAGGTAAAATGATTAACAGGGTCCTCATTACCCATTGCGCACACAAATTGAGACATTAGTTGAGACATTATGTGTATGATCATCATGGGGGCGTAAAAAAAAAAAAACTGATCCACTTAGATACATAAGTGTTGTGTCCTGACCTTCCGCATGCCATGTGGTGGTGCTTGTTTGAGCGTCCGAGGCCCAGGATCAGGGAGGAGTAGCGGATGGCCAGCTGCTTCTGGGCCAGCCCCACCTTCGCACAGGCCTCCTCCGTCTGACGCTTCTCCGTCAGGCTGGGTTCACTGAGATACGGACAAGCACGCCACACATGTCGTCACACTCAGGGATTGAAATCACCCCAAAACATAGACATACACACATAGGCTACTATGTAGATATATATATATTTAATGGCATTTTTAAAATCTGTTCACATATCTTGTTTACATGGCAAATGGAGAAATAAAAATCACCATTGTGGGTGGGTGCGTTTTACAAAACCTTGATTAAAAATATCTGATTAAGGGAGGTGGTCAGTGATTTAAATACAGTATATCTGTTTTAGCGCGGTAGAACTCCCTTTATGTGTAAAGAATGTGCACTAAAAACATCATAATCATACTACGAGCATGGATATCTAGTCCAAACTTACGCCATCAGTGGATTTCTTTCCTTCTTTGCTTCCCAACTTTTCTTCTCAAAGTAACATGATAGATAAAGTAGCAGAGCACCCAAAAAGTTATCAAGCTCTGCACACCTGCCACAAAAAAAGGGGGGGGGGAATAGATTAATTCATAGCCCAATAAAAAACCAAAAACAATGCCTTCTGTCTCCAAAATTAGACTTTTAAACAAACATACCGTAGTGCTACCACAAATTGACACATAAGGGGCTACATACTTCATCAATGACAGAAAAGAGTGTGGTACTCGAATGGCCTCATTCTCCTCCAGCAAATTCAGTGCAACCTCTGTAAGGCAGACACACGATTAACATTAGCAATGTTGCGCAATTGTTCATCTGAGACTGCACATGGAGAGAGAGAGAGAGAGAGAGAGAGAGAGAGAGAGAGAGAGAGAGAGAGAGAGAGAGAGAGAGAGAGAGAGAGAGAGAGAGAGAGAGAGAGAGAGAGAGAGAGATGTTAAACTGAGGAAGCTCCATCAGCAGGGGAAAAAACGTACGTTTTACATTCTGGATAGTGACTTGGGTCCTTACAGCGCGTTTCAGACGCGCCACAAAAAGTGCCGTGCGCACTGCGGCCCCGGTCTTCCGTCGCTGCCCGAACCCGCCCGCCTGACCCCTGTAGGAGACATGGTGGTGGACCTGGTTATAATATGCATCTTGACTACCCGGAATTACATTGCAGCATTGTTTACATGACAGTATCATTAGCCGGTTTATTTGCGTTGGTGCGTTTACATAGGGTGTCTCTCTTGGCGCTTGGGTGCCTCTTCTTGCAATGCCCTCTTTCTTCTTTTGTCCTTGGCATCATCAGCTGCGTTGAAACTATATGGGTAAAATGCGACATGGAATGCTCATGCTCTATTAGTGGGCAAAAATGTGACACAATTGTCATCAGTTTTATCAGTTTATCAGTCATCAGTTTTTAGATAGCTTATTGCCTGAATGAGCTGGCGTACCAGGTGAATTCAAGGGCCTGCGTCTCATCATTCCATGACCACTTCCCCGGAGGAGGGACGTCTACTAGTTCTACCTGTTGTGGAAAAATAAGTTGGCTTCGTTACTTAGTAACCCACCCTACATTAATAGGCTATGCATTATACACTCCCGAATTCCCTTGGCGCATTTTCACAGCAAGCTCAAAACAACTCAACCATTCGTCAACGCTCTCCAAAACAAAGTAGCAAAAGGGCTATGTTCGCCTGAGTGCACGAGTTCAGTTTGAAACAGCAGGTGATGGCGGTAAAACACAATATTGCACAGCATTTGTTTGAATAGACCGACCGTTTCTGTCACAGATTCTGGCATTTTCAAAACAAAGCGCCTTCTTCACACAGAAGCATCTTCATATCAAGAGAAAAACACATGCGCTGAAATCCAAAGCCTCGCCATGACAGGTTCTCTTTTGTTTACAAGCATCGTCTAGGCAACAGGCGCAGGGCTGACCTAGCACGTGGACTTCCACATAGGCAGGACCAAGGATGGACCAAGTATGTAAGGAAGAGGACAACAATTGTTGCAAACACACACAATTGTTATTTTGTTTTTCCATTTGTCTTTAGTGCCACTGTTGAGAAAACCATCACCAAAAACATATGTGTGATGCTGTACACACAAAATTATTTTTGACATATTTAGGGGGGAATACATTTTTCCTCTTCAGCACTCTCTGGTAGGATACAAGCCTTACCCATTAGGCCTAGTAAAACATTGTTTCATAATGCGGGTAGGTGCCATGCCAGAGTGGGGAAAGCACAATATTATTTCATCATTCTGAACTGCAGTTCAAACATTGCTGTGACCTATTTCTGTGTGCCAAGATGGAATTCACCTTGGCTATTGCAGCGTTAAACCTGCAGCATGACTGTACCTGGAACAGAATATTACATGACCCTGGGGAATAGACGATTGCAAATGATCAACACCTGGCAAATCAATCATATTCAAACTGCTGTGTAAACAAACTTTGAGTTGAAAATTACAAGGTGTATGTTTGTTTTGGAACATTATGTCCGGTGTTGTTCTTCTATAGCACAGATGAAACTAATAAAAAAGTGTAATAAAATGTATTATTATTTAATCAAGCCATCAAACTATGGTTGCTGAGGTTATTCCCCAGACAAAAAACAACACATGGCAACATTGATAGTTACATGTAGCTGCACTTGTATATCAAAACAAAACACTGATCTAAACCCCCAAGCCAACCATTTTTGATCGTTTGTTTGTTTTAGCAACCACCATTAGTGTAGCCTACTTGGCTCTCTGACCTGAATAAGACAAGGAAAATATATACATTATTTTTTTATTATTATTAAATCAAGCATAAACAATACAAATCCCTTCAAGTAGAGGTAATATTTTGACAATAAGTAATGTACAGCATCAGAACAATTCCAATTTTGTCATCATTTAGTTCCATGAAAATAGGAACTTTATTGAAGGCTCAACTTTATTCAGCTCCATTTAGGGCCATCAGTTTGCCTTTGGAGACAGCAGATGCACTTTCTCTGTGAGGGAGTCTAGTCCCCACTGCTTGTGGCGCTCCTGGAATGCATCAGTCTCCTCCAGGAGCTGAATATCACAACTTGGACCTGAAACACCAGTTGAACAAAAATCTTATTTCACTGTTCATTATTTCTAAAATCTTTCACTCTTATTTCTTATACTTACTTCCTTTGGTTTACTACTGCTACAACCACATCAAAATAAATTATACTGACAATTATCACATTATAACATTGCACTTTTAAAGTGACTTACATTTATTTACAGGGTATGGGTTACAGTCCCTGGAGCTTTAGGGTTATGTGCCTTGCTCAAGCGCACCTCAGCCATGGAGTGGAGTGTGATTCGAACCTGTAACCCCCTAATCTAAAGCCTAACGCGTAAACCATTAGGTCATGGCTGACAATATCGTCACCACCACCATCATCATCATCATCCTCATCCTCCTCCTCCTCATCATCATCATCATCATCATCAACACCACTACCACCCATATCATCATAACCACCATCACCACCACCATCATCATCATCACCATCATCACGACTATTACATCTACCATACTTACCAAAGAGATTTTTAACATCCTCATCAGAAACAAAAAAGGGAGGTCCTGTGTGCAAATAATGTAATTGTAAATACTAATAATAACAACAACAACAACAGCAGCAGCAACAGCAACAGCAACAATAATAATACATTTAAAATGCAAAATGCTTGAACGCATGTAAGCAAAACCAAGTGTTGTTAAAGAAATAAACGCTGGTGGGTCTTACCACTGTATAATTCTGGGTTGTACAGTAGTGTATCCAGGAGATATTTGCAGTTCTTATCCATCAGAGATGCAATGAGAGCAGCATACCTTAGGAAAAAAACAAGGCAAACATACAAGCAAAACAAAACAAACATTATGTGAGCTATGAATGGCACTTGCATACTACAGGGTTCAGTCAGCTGGTGGTCGTTGGCATGAATGTATTTCATTGTGTGTTTTCAGTATAACTACATGACATGTTTTGTAAAGAAATCTTAGAAGCTACATTCGATGTCAAATTAAGTTGTTTTCTCAGGTGACCTAGTGAAGGTGGTGTCTGTTGTTAAGGTGGCTGCCTTCAATACAGGCCTCGGCCTGAAGTGCAAGGGGAGATTCTGCTTTGTGTTCCTAGTTCGGCCCTTGGAGGACTTTTTCAAGAGAGAAAGAGAAAAAAGAACATTTGAAGTGTCCCCCTGAAGGAAAGCGGTTCCCGACCCCTGATTTCCCCTTTTTTGGAAGCGCTGCTCACCTCGGTCTGTCACACGGGTTGATGGCCACCAGGGACCCTCTGTCCCAGATTGCACCAAACTGCCCTGCCACCTCACTGCACAGGCACAGCAGGGGGAACACCCAGAACAGTAGGATAAACATTGGCCTTGGTTACACTTGTGCTGATATATTTTGTAAAACATATATGTTTAATCCATTTACAGTACATAATTTGATCCCCTTTAAAAAACAGGTGGAGAAAAAAACAAATCAGCATTGTGAGAGGTGTTTTTAGAATTATCCACTTAAAATTCTGTTTTAAACATATTCATTTTAGGGAGCCAAAACTCCATTTATATGCAATCAAAAGGTCCCCACATACTCACAAATAATATCCATATATGTGTAAACAGGGTCATTCTCATTCTCTCTCTCTCTCTCTCTCCATCCCCATTCTCTCTCTCTCTATGTCTCTGTCTCTCACTCTCTCTCTCTCTCTCTCTCTCTCCCTCTCCCTCTCTCCCTCTCTCTCTCTCTCTCTCTCTCTCCCCATCTCCATTCTCTCTCTCTGTCTCTCACTCTCTCCATCGTAAAATTTACTTAAAAAGAGAAGACAAAGCAGCATGGATTATACCTGGAGAACTTGTAGAGGTCACACTGATACATGGAGATCTTCCCATCAGAGCTCTGGAAAGAAAACAGAACTCAGACCTGTCATTGAACATGACACGCACAGTATACATAGATATGATATTTACTGACATTAGACATTAAATAAAATATTAGAATGTGCAACTAATGCAATTATGTTTACTTAGGGCTTTTTTGGCTTTGCTAAGACACAAAAAGCAACAAGCATCCTCTGAGTCATCATCTGTCTTTAGACTGACCGTTGGAAATCCAAGAAGATGCCATGGGATCAACGAGTTTGCATACAACGTCACAGAGTTTAAGGATGAACTTCAAATGAGTTAAACTCTACTTCAGTAGTGACTGTGGCTAAAGTGTTGACAAAGATTTCAAAGGCACACTGCTGGCATAAAGTTAAAAACCCTTTAATGAGATGGGCTGACGCGTTGCGACTACAACCGTCTTCTTCAGAGCGTAAACGATGAACTTCAAATGAGTTACCTTGAACACCTTGGCGCCAGGTATGGCCGACACTGTTTCTTCAGCGTAGGCCACCTCGTGTTCTTCAAAGAACTGCTTAATGGCCTTCTCTGATATCTCCACCCCGACTACCGAGTGCCCCTTGTCTACCAGCCTGCATGAAAGATACATTCTCAGCTAAAGTGCCTTTATATGTGTGAAAGCAGTGAACACGTCCCGAAATTTCTTAAGAAGATGAAAAAAATGACAATCTTAACAAAATGGACCTTAGCATGAATATTACATACGCCGCTATAATTTATTTTTACAAGTAACACCTTTTGTCCATTTGTTGAGGCCATATACAGAATAGGACCTGCGTAGTTAGCATCGAGGCTGCATGATATGAGGAAAATAAGCAGTATTCGATAACTGTATGACACAACTATGTATATTATGAAAGCAATAAAATATATATATACAGATATAAATATATATCAAATGCAATAGGTCCATATAATGCAATGTGCAATGTGAAAGGGTACTACTATGCTTCCAATAGCGTGCAGCCTCCAGTGTGTTGATCCTTTTACATGCAATTGCTCATTGTTCATTGTTGGCAAAGCATCTGCCAAAATGTTATCAAACGGCAGACAAACCATTTCATGTCAACAGCTTTCCCACACAGAGGGAAGAAGAACCGGACATCTTTTCGATCACACAGCACTTTGTCGAGGTTGTTCTCAAGGAGCCTGTAAAACATTTACAAAAAATGTCATCAATACTACATGCATTGATTGCCAGAACATGTGAGCTGAGGAAAGGACAAACGGATTGCTGCAACAATTCTGATCCTAGTAGTGGACTTTGAAATGAGAAGTATATGAAATGCATATTAAATACACTATATCACATAACAGTATCATGTCCAATAAAATAACATATGAGTCCAATTGTAATCTCAACAGAGGTGTATAAAAGTAAAAGTAAAACCAAATTCATTGTGCAGGCTAAGTACAACATTATATGATATTACATAGCAGTTACACCAATTAGTCCATTGTAGGCTACCTAATGAGGTATAAACAGTGTAGTTAGGCCTAGAAAAACACCTAGAAAGAGCCCACTGCAAATGTGATCCATACATTGCAGAGTTGCTGATCATACCACAAGTACAGGGCTACTGGTTACTCAGTCTGATAAGTTGCCTGTGTGGAAGGGAACTATGTTTTTTTTTCACCTTTACTTTTGAGATCTCTGAATCTCAACGATACTATTCCATTGAATTGAATGTGTAGGTTAGCCTACTTGTGAACGTGGGGCTGATGGAAGCCAGTCCTGCCCTCGTGCCAGCGGTCTTCCCACTCCGACAGTGCCATCACCCTGTTTGCTTGAGATGTCATCCTGAACCGACCCAGCCAACGCAGGAGCTGTTTTGCCAGAATTACTGTGGGACGCACATCAAAATGAACATGCAGGTTACACAAACTAATTTAGGAGGGGTAGCACGAATCACATGTTAAGTACTACTACTTAAAAACTGATCCATTGTCAATAACTGAGGAGCAGACAGCAGAGTTGTGTAGAGTAGT
This sequence comes from Engraulis encrasicolus, assembly GCF_034702125.1. Classification (NCBI taxonomy): domain Eukaryota; kingdom Metazoa; phylum Chordata; class Actinopteri; order Clupeiformes; family Engraulidae; genus Engraulis; species Engraulis encrasicolus. The sequence continues at coordinate 27,564,992 of NC_085876.1, read as the reverse complement.
AATTAGTAGGCCTATTTATTAATCTATTTAGGCCTATTAGTAATTACAACACTAACAATAAGGTTAAACATTTAATATCATATCACTTGAGTAGTAATGACATCTGTAAGAGTAGGCTTCTTCTACTTTACACAACTCTGCTGACGAGTGAACTTTGAATGATCAGCAGACCAAGTTTACAATGGACATGTGACTGATTTGAGTCGATTCCATTCGATTATACATGGAGTCTGGTTGGAGAGCGGCATATAATTGCGTCCATTCAACAATCCAATCAAACCGTCTAATTAGACGGCAGTACGTGAATTCACAAGTTGATACAGTGTTGCCCGCTGGCAACCGCTTGACATTATGTAACGACCTCTGTATCCTTACAAAACTGCTGCTAGTTTGTAGCCTGTTAGTTAACAGTGGGGATGAATGGATTGGGCAGCCCACTGTGGCTTGATGCGTAGATAGTCCAGTTCATAGCAATAGGTAACAAATGCAAGGGAACGTCTACAACAGTGCTTTCCTTAGTAAGGAATCCTTACCTCACTATTTTGCTGAAATGATAGTGCTACCGTGCATTCATTCGGCTGTGTTTTGCTTTTTTGGCTGACAGGAAGTAGGTGTGAGGGGAGGAGTTCCCGTTTGTTTCTAGGCTTTTTCTAGTCACAAGGGGGCGCCAGTGAATCAGGGAAAGCACCTGTTACTTGTCCCTCCATAATATTAACCCCATCATGATTTTATGACCACTTGCCTTCAATGTGTTGATCTTTTTCTCATATAACCTAGGCCTACCCCCCCCCCCCGCCACCCACCCTTTTTTCAGTTATTCGGATAAACTAATGAAATCTGTAGCCTAATCTAACCCGATTCTTCATTACTAAATAGGCCTACATTTAATTGGAAGTAAGAAAAGCTATCTCATTTAACCACAGTCTTCTTCGCCATAATTGTATGTAGGGTGTGGTGTTTTTGTTCAGTTCTTTGAAGTTTTTTTCTGATGTTTGATTTCCATATCCCTTCAAAGTGAATATTACAGCCTGGGGTTCTTTGACACAAAGGAACATGCTCGACGCCTTCGAAAGTAAAATTCACAGATTTTTAAGACCTTCAAAATGAAAGGCCCGTCCAATGGTTGCGTCAAGATGTTTTACTTTTTGGCCCTGAGCGTGATTCTGCTTTGCTCTGACAATTAAAAAAAAAGTGTTTGATTTTGTTCCAAATAAGAGGGACTGTGACTGGAAATAATATTTCAGGCAAGAGTTTGCAAAAACAAAACACAAAGGTCAGGGAAATTTGCTCATCACATTAGAAATAAAGGGCTGCATTGACACATTACACATGCACATTGAAACTGCATGTCGGTGTACCGTCATCATGACCTTGCCTAACATTCCCTAAACCGCTTTCATAACACAGAGGCTCAAAGGACCTATCCGGTGCTGATCGCTTTGGTTCACTGCAAAGTCTGAGCACCATACGTGTAATTCGGTGGCCTAAAGGGGCCCTGGCTGTCGTTTCAGCACCGCTGTCCAGATGTGTGTGTTTACTTTAACTACAGCTCTATCGTGTATGGAGGCACCTCAAGGAGCAGCGAGCCAATCAGCGATGCCGGGGGCGGGTCGTACATGATGTTGTGGATGAGAAAATGGACAATTTAACTCCCAAATTACGGTACAATTGGGCACCGTCTGTACACATTCGCGTATCCGAGCTCACCTGGACTGGATAAGGATCAGGCGATCACATCTTGGCTGAACAGTGGGCTCGCTTTGGTGGTTGTCTGACACCGGCTTGGGCGATCTAGCGGTGGAGGGAGCGCAGAACACTGGACGATCCCAGCCCGGGTGAGGTGGTACAGCCTACTGTTTCTAGTGTGTAATCGTATTGTATTCCGCTCCTGGCATATTCTGTGTTGTCCAAAGACTACACTGTCCGTGGAGTGTTACAGCCTCCGCAACACGAACCCAAATCACATTTTACGCATGTGGATACATGTGGGAAGCTGTAGTATTTCAAAGGCATGGTGGCCAAGGGCACATCGACCATTGTTCACTATCCATATTTCATACATGGCATGCTTACTGTAATTGCTGTCCACAAACTGTCTGTTGCCAGGAAGCAGGGAAACCATTCACACGTTATAAAGTGCGCAATGGTTCCTGTACACTTATGTCTATAAAATAACCAATGAGGAATGTTTATTATAGTTACGATATAAGGTTGAGGGACTAGGTGCACGGTATAAAGACCGGTGGCGTCCCATGCCGTGCGTTTCGTGATCACTTGGCCAATAGGAGATGTCAACACACCACTGAACAATAAGGAATACCTGACGGTGGATACGGATTCTCGTGCCGCAGGTAACGGATACCGTGTCTGCGACAGCTTGCCTGCCTGCGAGGAGGGAGGCATGAGGTCGGGAAAGAGCAAAACGGCGGTGTAGGGAGGGGGGCAGACCCGAGAAGAGGGAGGAGGGAACGGTCGCGGTGACTGTGATTATTTTTATGTACGCGCCTGTGGTGCGTATGCTTGCGCGTGTCACCAGTGTAACTCAATCATGTTGTGTAGGTCCTAAGCTCGTAAACCGTGGAGACGGTCAGCACCGAGCGAGCTTCCTTTCGCGTTGAGGACGACCTACATCGCACTTTACTCGTGCTGTCAGGCGAGCGAGCGTTTCAGTCGTGTTCCGTCCAGTTGGAGGCTACAGTCAGTGGAACTGCGCGCCGGAATCGTGCAGTAATCATTCTCTTCAGTAATTTCTCCCTAAATTCTGGATTTGTTTTCAGTGGACAAGAACCTTTTAGTCCCCCCAAAATATGCGGCACCTGGCTGGCTTCCAGGAGGAGCTCTGTTCAGGTCATTAACAGGTCAGATACTCGCTTTATTTCCCATGTTTGCATATTCCAGCTTTGGAATAAAGGGAGGCATGACACAAAGGCATTATACCATGTACCTTTGTTGTTACCACAGCTATACAGGCTGAATGAAGCCTTGGGGATTGCATAATGGAGTAGTTTGTGTTCAGACTGAAAATCTGACGTAGGTAGTAGGAAGGCTATAGAGAATTTCCTCAGTTGTGCGCTTGACACCGGGGGACCGGGAATTAATCAGTGTTGTGCTTTTCGAGTGCCGTGATTGACATAATGCATGTCAACCCCTCTCATGTGACCGGCCTTACGCACGGCCTTTTACCTTTAGAATTGATGTATCTTACAACTAAGTAATAACTTAGTAATTTGCTAATTGTAAGCACATATGTTTGGTTGTGGACTGATTGAATGTGTAAACAACTACCATTCGCTGAATGGAGAATTTGCTGGAAACAGGATGGATGCTTGCTGAAAAGCCTCCCCAAAATAATTGCAAGTGATAGGCCTAGCATGGTGATTCATAGTGCAATGCTTCCTATGGAGACTGTGCCTATTTCAATAACACATCACTTACTTTATCATCAATGGCCCACAAGGGATTCATGCAGAATGGGATAGGGCACTTGACTTCCCACTCTACCCCGCACTGCACACACTGGTTAGTGTGACTCTACAAGACCTTGTATGTTATCAGCATGTCAGAGCTAAGGCGACACGAGCTGTCAGACAGGCTGGCATAGAACAGCGCTCTGTTGATGTGTTTACACTTGTGTGTGTCTGTGCCGTGAGTGTGATATCTAGGCTATCCTATCTAGTGGCCAGACAGCTTTCGTATCGAAGGCTAAGTTGGAAGGGCCTCCCAGACTCTCTCCGCCTCCCTCCCTCTCTCCCTCCAGGCTTGCTTTGCGCCGAAGTGCTTCTACTTGGCAGCAGAGTCTCTCTCTCTCTCCTCTCTATGTCTCTCTCTCTTTCTCTCTCTCTCTCTCTCTCTCTCTCTCTCTCTCTCTCTCTCTCTCTGTCTCTCTCTCTCTCTCTATCTCTGTCTCTCTTTCTCTCTCTCGGTCTCGTTTTCTCTCTCTGTCTCTTTCTCTCTGCGTGTGTGTTTGTGTGTGTGTGAGTGTGTGCGTGTGTGCGTGTGCGTGTGCGTGTGCGCTCGTGTTCCTCAACCAGGCCAAGCCTAGCCTATTCTCCCTCCTCATCCTCCTATGGATAATTAGCCCTTGTGGTGTCTACGCGCCGCAAACGAGTTGAGACATAATTAATCAAGCGGCGTGGTAATTATTGCCGCTTGCTAAATTAAATTGGGAGGACAGGACACAGCATAGAGGGAGAGATGAAGAGTGTGGGTACAGGATAGAGGAGGAAGGTAAACGTAACCACATCTGACCCCTCCACTTTCATACAAGCTAGGGTGCTCAAGGGGATTGGCCTGGGGCTGCAGGAGATTTTAATATACAGTCGTAATAATAACTTTAAGGTTGGTGTGGTTGTTACTGCTTTGCTTTCCGCATTGCATTCACATACTCAGGCTCCTGAGATTTGAAGTTTTCTTAAATTAAAATGTGGGTATGTTAGAGCTGAATGAAAACATTCTAATGTGAGATGAGGGTCCTAGCTTTGAAATGCAACTTATTTCATGTTTATTTTTGTTTCGGAGGGGAGGCTGAGATATTTAGGTTTTTATAGGCTGTACCTTTTCCCAAAGATGGCTTAGGCATTCAGCTGTTTTTTGTAGGTGCCTTAGGCTTGAATGGGTTAAGTAAGGGAAACTGAGAAATACAGAGTTTACTATAATGATAATAACAACAACAACAATAATAATAATAATAATAATAACAATAATGGCAAGGTTGTTGTTACTGTGTGCTGCTTCTTATTGCATATAGTTGAAATAGGATGGAAAGTGCCTTCTGCCCTTTACAGAAATGGAAAATTGAGAAATACAGGAATGAAGGAGACTTAATATAGAGTAATAATAATGATATCGCTAAAGTTACTGTTGTTACTGTGCAATTTCCTGCCCTGCTTCTTGCTGCATATAACAAAGGTGTGCTTGAAACCGGATGGATAATGGGAGTTGTGGCTTCTAAAAAAAAACTGTGAAATGCAGGATCTGCCTAAATAGGTGACATGTGTTTTAGGCCTTCAGTATGTATTGAATAATAAAAAATATGTAGAGGGTTAAACATATTTCTTTTAAATCTGATATTCAGGTGCTTCAAAATGGTAGGTTAGAACGGTTGTAACAGGCCCTAGCTCTGACAGGGGGCCCTTTGGTATAAGTTTTTAGTAATATATTGCTCCACTAAATCATCAAGCTCTTATGGGACACAAGATTTCTTGCAGCACTTCTCCTGTCATGTCCCTGTATGTACAGAGAGAAAGAGCACGAGAGAGAGAGAGAGAGAGAGAGAGAGAGAGAGAGAGAGAGAGAGAGACAGAGAGAGAGAGAGAGAGAGAGAGATAGAGAGAGAGAGAGAGAGAGAGAGAGAGAGAGAGAGAGAGAGAGAGAGAGAGGGTCTGAAGAAGACTGCTTGGATGAAGAATGAAAAACATGGGTCTGTGTACCACATGGAATGTGTCATGTCATGAGCTGACTGCCTTTTCCTGATTTTGTGTTGTTTCTTCTGCTTTCATTCTTTCTTTCTTTCTGTCTTTCTTTCGTTCTTTCTTTCTTTCTTTCTGTCTTTCTTTCGTTCTTTCTTTCTTTTTTTACCGTATTTCCCCCCATTCTGTCTTGCTCCTTGTTCTTTCGCCCATGTAAACCAGCAACCAGCCAAACAGCGGTCACACCAATTCCGCCTTCTCAGATGTTTACCCCAGAAACATGGCCGAGAAAAGCCAAGCCAAGCACTGCGCCACACTAGCATGTGCCGTCGGTTGCACGGACCGCAACCTGGTCTTTGGTCCTCTGGTATCTGCACAGTATAGGGGTGTAAATTACAGCCGCCATGACGGTACGATACGGTATCGATTTCTTAAAGCAGGGATTCGATTATTTTCGATATTTAAAAATTCCCCACGATTCGATTCTATGAGATTTTTCCCATCACTTTTTGACTTCTATTATGTTATGGAGCAATGGCATTGGACAGGGGCCAGTGATTCGATTATTTTCGATACTTAAGAATGCCCCATGATACGATATGATTCGATTAAATTCATCGTCCGTAGGTTCGATGCATCGATACATTTCGATTATGATTTACATCCCTACTGCACAATAACTTGTGTAGTGTTAATTAAACACTCAGAGTCTAATTCACATTCGTCCAGTTGGACATACTTCCCTAAATGTTGAATGAACACTGCAGTGTTAGGAGCAGGGGTGGGAAACCTTTTTCATTCGGGGGCCACTTCGAATTTTAAAAAGTCCTCCAAGTGCCGTACTATGAACACAAACCAGCATTTCCCCCTGCACTTAAGGCCTAAGTATATTGAAGGCGGCCACCTTTACAACAGACCCCACCTTCACTATAGGTCCCCTGAAAATGTAACTTAATTGTATTGAAAATTTAATTTCTAAGATGTCTTTACAAAACATGTCACATATTAAACTGCATAACATTCAAATTATATTGGGGGCTGGATAAGATGGCCTCACGGGCCCATAAATGGCCACTGGGACATAGGTTCCCCACCCATGCTTTAGAGCGTGATCGTCCCCCGTACCCCCCTGCCTGTCTGTCACTTTCTTTTCCAGCCGTTCCCCTCATAATACTCTTTTCTTTGGTCCTACTCTTTAATGGTTGAATTAACACTCCAGAGTGTACAGTGCATGGTTGTTCCCCATCACCCTGCCAGTCCGCCTCGTCCCTTCCCTCTCCCTCCTCTGTGCTACCACAGCTACGCGGCAGCACAACAGAGCTGACCGATTGAGTGAAATGTAACACTCATCTAGTTGACCATACTCTCTCTCAATGTTGAATTAACACTGCTGTGTTTACAGCTGTGGTTCCCAAACTGGGGGGTCAGGACCACAACGGGGGTCGCAGAGGTCCTTCAGGAGGGTCGCAAAGAGAAGCAAATACTTTCATAAAACTCGTACAATTATATACACATGTCTATGATGGGAACATTTAGCAACATTAGTGGACAAAACATGTTTTGCGTTTGGAATATGATATGGGAGGGGGTCACGAAAATATTTTGTTGACCAGCAGAAAAAAAATTGGGAATCACTGGTTTAGAGTGTGGTTGTTCACTCTACATCCTCTGCGTTACCACAGCTACGCTGCAGCACAATAGAGTTGGTCGAGTGAAATGTAACACTTATCTTAGTTGATCATATACTCTCTAAATGTTGAAATAACACTGCAGTGTTTAGAGTGTGGCCGTCCGCTCTCCCTCCTCTGCACTACCACAGCTACGCGGCAGCACAATAGCGTTGGTCGGCCTTGGCAGGCTGACTGACATGGCCCTCGCTGGTCCCCGGGCCCGTAATGATAGAGGCTCAGCTCTCGCGTTTAATTTTAGTTCCCAAACCGTAACTGTGCTGTCTACTGCTCTGGCCACAGGACGACCAACAGTGTTATTTTTAAAAAAGAAAAAATGTTGTTAGTTTTTCTTCTTTCTTCACAGACATTCGTAGAAGGAGATGGCCTGGTCTGCTCCAAAGACACCCTCCCTTTCAGACCTTTTTCAGTCTTGTGTAGAATAGAATATAGAATATCTTTTTATTTGTCATTGTAACTAGTAAAATGAAATTGAGCATTCCTTGTTGAGGCAATAAGCATTTAAAATAAAATAACAACATAATAGAAAACACGAAATTGAGGATTCCTTGCTGAAGCGATAAGCATTTGAAATAAAATAATAACATAATAGAAAACATATTTGTGTCGGAGAAGCAGCAGTTTTATAGAGGAGAGAAATCAAAGGTGGGGGACAAATCATTGCAGTGAGTGAGTCAGCCAGCGGATCACGGACATGAACTAGATTTTTTTGGTCTTCAGGGGAAAGGAAAAGGGGGTGGGGTGCAGTTAAGGTGGGGGAGGGGATGGCGATAGTGGACAGAGACCCATGTGGATCTGCACAGTGCAGTGCACACCCACTGCTCTGCTGAGGAGAAAGAGAGAAGAGGGGAGAGAGAGAGAGGGAGAGAGAGAGAGAGAGAGGGAGAGAGATAGAGAGAGAGAGAGAGAGAGAGAGAGAGAGAAATGTGGTGAGGGGGGAGCAGAGAGAGAGGGGGGAGAGAAAGGGGGTAAGAGAGAGAGAGAGAGAGAGAGAGAGAGAGAGAGAGAGAGAGAGAGAGAGAGAGAGAGAGAGAAACGGGGTGAGGGAGGGAGGAGAGAGAGAGGGGAGAGAGAGAGAGAGAGAAACAGAGAGAGAGAGAGAGAAACACAGATAGAGAGAGAGAGAGAGAGAGAGAAAACCTGGGATTTTTCCAGAAATGGCTGCTGGCTGCATATGGTAGTTTTCTTTCTGTCCCGGTGTGCTATTTGTCTGTATTGATTACGTCTGAGGCGCCACATAGGGGACCCAGGAGGAGAGTGGCCAATCCCTGGGCCGAGTGGACCCATCCCTGGGGGACTCCCACGGTTACTGGACCCCGTAGTTGTGGTTGATATGGATCTCAGGTGGTGGTGGTGGTGGTGGTGGTGGTGGTGTGTGTGTGTGTGTGTGTGTGTGTGTGTGTGTGTGTGTGTGTGTGTGTGTGTGTGTGTGTGTGTGTGTGTGTGTGTGTGTGTGTGTGTGTGTGTGTGTGTGTGTGTGTTACTGAGATGGTGTGGCATGGGGTTGCACTGGACCAAAGAATAAAACAGGGGTGCAACAAATCAGCACACCGTACTGTAGGAAAAGGTGGTATGGGGGAGCAATGGACTAGTGTTTCCCAGCAGGGCTTCTACAGCCTCCCAGGGGGCGTTGGGGAGCCCTAATGGGGCGTTGAGAAGGACGCAACTGAGAGGGGGCGGCGCTTAGTTGACATTGGGGGGCTTTAGTCCATTTTATTTTTTTAATACTAAGGGGGGCGTTGGCAGGATTATGATGATGTCAAGAGGGTGTTTTGGGTGGCTTATGATGAGATCCAGGGCTTATGATGAGGTCCAAGGGGTGCTTTTTCAAAAAAGGTTGAGAACTACTGTACTAAAGGATACAGTAAAACAGCAAAAAAAAAACAGCACATCACTATGTACTGTAAGGAGTGATTTTGCAGCAGATGTGGTGTGGTGCGGTGCGGTGCGATGCAGCGGAGCAAACAGAAACTGCACAAAAAAAAAACAGCAAGTCATTGTGCTGTTGTAAAAAATGATTTTACAGCAGATGTAAGGGCAGTTAACACTGACATCTTGGCAGAGGACTGCACTGATAGGGTACTGTAGTGGGGAAGGGGAAAAAACAGGGAAATGCAGGAGAGGAGGAGAGGAAGAACAAGAAGAAGAAGAAGAAGAAGAAGAAGAAGAAGAAGAAGAGGACGAAGAAGAAGAAGAAGAAGAAGAAGAAGAAGAAGAAGAAGAAGAAGAAGAAGAAGAAGAGGACGAAGAAGAAGAAAAGGATGAATAATGATAGAAAGAGAGAGAGATAGAGAGAGAGGGAGAGGGAGAGAGCGACACACAGAGGGAGGGAGAGAGAGAGAGAGAGAGAGAGAGAGAGAGAGAGAGAGAGAGAAACACAGAGAGAGAGAGAGAAACAGAGAGAGAGAGAGAGAAACACAGATAGAGAGAGAGAGAGAGAGAGAGAGAGAGAGAGAGAGGGACTGATCTGGGCTGCCCAGCTGAGAGAGAGAGAGAGAGAGAGAGAGAGAAACACAGAGAAAGAGAGAGAGAGAGAGGGACTGATCTGGGCTGCCCAGCTGTCGTGCGGCCTGCATGTGTTACAACTAACCCGGAGCCCACAGGCGATAAACGTGAGGAGAGCCGGTCCCAGTGGACAACTGTTTTCTCCTGAACACCACACACACACACACACCTGTCCCTATCCCTGTTTTTTTTTCTCCAAAAATCACCTTTTAAAGTTGAAGGACTCCGAGCGGCACACAGCATGTGGGCCTCTTTCAAAAGACTACAGTGGAGACCTAACGGAGTCGTGGCGCGCATGTGGATATGTGGGCAGGCCATTGAAGTCTAAACGGCACTCCTCTAAGACAAACAAACAAGCCACGCAAGGAAAAACGAAACGAGAGGAGCAGCTTGCCACCCAGGCTGGCTGGCTCTTGCAACTAACATGTGTGTGTGTATGTATGTGTGTGTTTTGGCTGTGTGTGTGTGTGTGTGTGTGTGTGTGTGTGTGTGTGTGTGTGTGTGTGTGTGTGTGTGTGTGTGTGTGTGTGTGTGTGTGTGTGTGTGTGTGCGTGCGTGCGTGCGTGCGTGCGTGCGTGCGTGCGTGCGTGCGTGCGTGCGTGCGTGCGTGCGTGTGTGTGTGTGTGTGTGTGTGTGTGTGTGTGTGTGTGTGTGTGTGTGTTTTGGTTGTGTGTGTGTGTGTCCGTCCAGCGGGGGGTTTCAACTGTCAACTTTCCTCTCAGTTTACCATCACATGCTGCAGAGCTGCCTTGCGTCAGGCCCTCATGCTGTACCAGGTAGCTGCCTGCTGACTTGTGCATGGGGCCGGGGGCCAGGTATAGCACTCCCCCCCCCCCCACCAACCTCAACCACAGCACCTTGTCCCCCACCACCACCACCACCACCACCACCCCCAACAGGCTGCCCCCCCCTGGCCCCTTATGAAGCAATAGCATATTGTGAATACACTGCGGTTTATTTTTTGCAGTTTGCCTGGAAATATATGTACTTCCACATACACTATGTATGTGCTTATTCAGTGTGTTTTGCATTAAGGAAAATACTGCAAATATTGACATTTTCATAAATCTCTTCCATATATTGTATAGGCTTACTGTATGCACTGCACATAAAATAGTATACCAGTAATATACAGTGATATGATAACATGAAATACAGTATTACTGTGTTTTCGTGGACTGTCACATTTGTATGTCCCATCCAGCTAGCCCTGCTAGGCATCCAAAATCCCTCTCTAAGAAAAGTCACTGGTGCCCTTAAGCGAAAGGACATCTGTCCCACATATAAACTGTATGTGGGTGTCTTTCAGCCAGAAGTATCCTGTCGGACATACTATAGGCCTACTTTCCTGACTGCTCTATGACTTCCATTACATTACATCGCATTTGGCAGACACTTTTTTAACCAAAGCGACTTACAATCGAGGACATAATCATAGCCAACATCACTAGCAGATACAAAGTACACAGAAAATGTACAAATGAACAAGTGCAGATGCTAAGTAGGTTTTTTTAAAAGTACATTTGCACAGGGTTTAGTAGGGTACACACACATCATGCCATACACTTCCAGATCAAACATACAACTTTTTTCCCATAGGCCTTGGTGATAGTTGCACAACTTTTTTAAAATGTTTTTTAGGGTCTTTTATTTGACAGGACAGTGTGAGTTTGACAGGAAATGAGGGGGGGAGAGAGACAGTGAGGGGAGGGTTAGTTACGAACCTGGGTAACCTTACGTAACCGCACGCCAGCCATTTGAGCCACAACTTTTGATGGTGATAGCAGCAGAACATTTGACGGCTGCTATCACTGTTCAAAAACTCAAGACCCCCTAAAAT
>NC_085876.1:27536051-27543551 GCF_034702125.1 Engraulis encrasicolus | reverse complement strand
AAATGACAGTCCTCATAATTTTCAAGTAATCAGCCATTAGAGTACAATTCAAAAGTTTTTGAATGAACCTTCCAATGATAACGGTATTTTTTAAAATAATAAAAAACTTAAAATGGCCAAAATGCTCTGTTCCAAATTATTACGCAAAACAGTTCTGTAGTGTTGTAATACAGATTTCTTTCTTTTTTTCCCATTTACATCAAAACAGTTGGCATTTGGTACCTTCTAAATTACATTTCGATGTTCAACACTTGGTCATAAGCTGTAACTGGCATGCTGCGTTTAACATTGAAGTCAATGGCAGGGCATTGCATGGGAATTATGGAAGCCCAGATATCCTTGATGCTTTGCTCTCATCTGTTTTCATTTGTTTGGTCTGGTGACCCACACTTCACTCTTCAATATACCCGTAGATTTCCATGCCACGTGTAGGTGCTTTGGAGGTGATGACATTCTAACTCACCAGACGTAGCATCCCATTCATTTTCAATGGGGTTTTATTTCTGGTGCGTTAGAATGTCATCACCTCAAAAGCACCTAAACGTGGCATGGAAATCTACTGGTATATTGAAGAGTGAAGTGTGGGTCACCAGACCAAACAAACAAAAACAGCTGAGAGCAAAGCATCAAGGATATCTGGGCTTCCATAACTCCCATGCAATGCCCTACCATTGACTTCAATGTTAATCGCAGCATTCCAGTTACTAAGACAAAGAGCTTATCACCAAGTATTGATCATTGAAATGTAATTTAGAAGGTACCAAATTCCAACTGTTTTGAGGTAAATGGGAAAAAAAGAAAGAAATTTGGATTACAACACTACAAAACTATTTTGCGTAATAATGTGGAACAGAGCATTTAAAGTTTTTTATTATTTAAAAAAATACCGTTATCATTGGAAGGTTCATTCAAAAACTTTTAAATTGTACTCTAATGGCTGATGACTTGAAAATTATGATGACTGTCATTTGTATTGATTATTTGGGGAAACAGCGAAAAATGTCATTTGCATAATAATGTGGAATGCGGTGTAATGGAATTCATGCAAAGTTCAGTTCAAAATGGCGGAAGTTGGTCTTGGTCTTTGTCTTGGTCTTGGTCAGTCTTGGTCTTGGTCAGTCTTGGTCTTGCTTCGATTCCATTGTATATTTGTGCCCTACAAAGGGAAAAAGAGCAGTAACTTAACCTGTTAAGGTGTTATACATTTGCTGTTACCAGAATGGCAATGACCAAGTCGTAATGTATTACCAAAGGCTCTACGCTTGTCATTGTGGTGTAGTGAAGTTCAGTTCAAAATGGCAGAACTTGGTCTTGTCTTGGTCTTGGTCAGTCTTGGTCTTGTTTCAATATTGTTGTATATTTGAGCCCTACAAAGTGAAAAAGAGCACGTAATCTGAAATGTTCATATCCAAATTGGTTTATATCCATTGTGACTGTTTTAAAAAGAAATGGCATACGGTATTTACTAGGACCTATTCGTTTTTATTTGTTTGTTTTATTTTCATGTACTCTATTGAAATACAGCTTTGGGCCCCAACCTAAGTATCTTACTATATGGTTCCGGGAGCAGTAAAACAGCTTTGAACGCATTGCTCTCAGTGTCAGTTCCTCACATAACTGCACCCATTTTCCTTTGTAGGGCAGATTAAAGAGGTGTGGACTGCTGAATTGTGAGTTTACATGATGTGAATGAGTGGTTGCTCCTGTGCAGAGCACCTTTCAGCGAACTGCACAGTCCCTTTGTTGAACCTTGTGATTGAGTGTGCCTTCCTTAGGGGCACGGTTGTTTTGCTTTAGTTGTATTCTTATTTGCTCAAATCTACATCTGTCTGATGTCCTCTCATTTGCTACACCCTGAACACTGTCCACCAGACCATGACCAGCATGTTAATTGAAAGTATTGAAGACATTTCACCTTTGATTTTGGCTTTTATTGTACTGTGCTGTAAAGGTTGGGCTTCTTGCCGTACAATTACAGTACACTGAGTACACAGATACTGTTTTTCAGACTGACCAGAAGGGTGCTGGTGCCCGCACCAATTACGTTCTGCACTAAAGTGCTACCTGCGAACCATTCGCGTTCATAGTGGGATATGAACATTTCTGCACGTGACTGTGTGTTACCTGGATGAACCTGCTAAGGTTCGCGTAGCAAAACCAAGTATTTTTTGGTTTACATTATGAACCACCTTTCTGGATCGCAAACGCTAAGATCTGCGGTGTGAACACGCCGACCAGTTTGCGAATGGGTGCGGGAACGGTACCAGAGAGAGTAGAGAGAGAGAGGTTCCATTGGCCCATTGTTTCCGGGTTCTATTATTGCAAGGGGGAGGGGGGGAAATCCCCCTTTAGGCAGACCTAGGCAGACCTAAGGACTGTTCTATTCAATGTAGGAGCATTATGACACGCCCTTTTAGGCAGACCGGAACCTGGTCACATTAGGTGCCCATAGAAACCTATTATGTTGGCATATCTCTATATACTTAAAGAATCTCTGTCGGTGCGGTTCTCAGTTGGCGTAAAAGCGCCATCAAGTGTGACGAGTGACAGCGTTTTTTGAACCACCTCAGATTCACAGTGTTTGCTCTTGGCTATTCCACCATGGCTGGATGGGTGAGGACAGAACTGGTGTGTGTTTGTGTGTATACAGTATGTGTGTGTTTCTATGTACTGCACTGTATGCGTGAGTGCTTGCGATATTGTGTTTGTGATGGCGATATTGTGTTTGTGGTGGCGTTTCACCATGACTGACTGGGTGGTGAGGACAGGTGTTTGTTTGCTTTTGTAAGTGTGTGTGTGTTCAGGGTGTGTGTGTGTGTGTGAGTGTGTGTGTGTGTGTGTGTGTGTGTGTGTGTGTGTGTGTGTGTGTGTGTGTGTGTGTGTGTGTGTGTGTGTGTGTGTGTGTGTGTGTGTGTGTGTGTGTGTGATTGTAGCAGACGGCGATGAGGTGAGCAACGGTGTTTGCTTCTGCCGAGTGTTTGCGTCTGAGTCTCTCCATATGATTGCGAGCTTTTGGCCTGAAGTCAGTGAGTCAGTCACTCAGGATACATTATTGGTTCCCAAACTATTTCTGCTGGTACCCCCTTTTGGAGATAAGAATACTTTTCCGAGACCCCCCACTGTCCAACCTTCCATTTTTTTGTCCCTTAATATCTCTCAATTTTAATGTGAAAATCTCAGTTAACGTAAATACATTCGTTATTGACCATACAATTAAATACTGTCACTAACCAGCTATGCATTTTAGATTTCAGTCAAACAGTGACCCCCACTGCTCCCCCACCCCCGGCAGTACCTCTCTGCGAGCCCATATGGGTCACGACCCCCAGTTTGGGAACCACTGACCTGATAGACTATACACCACCACTCTGCACTGCACTGTAGCGTGCTGCTCAGCCCTCAGATTGGGGCGTGGATATGTGGACTCAAGGGAGCAAGCAAACAAAAGCCTTTCAGCAACGGGCAGGAGTAGCGCATCACACCGTATCGCTCTCTCTCTATCCATTATACCCCCTCTCTCTCTCTTTCTGTCTGTCGTCTCTCTCTTGCTTGCTCTCTCTCTCTCTGTCTCTGTGTGTCTGTCTCTATGTCCCTCTCTCGCTTGCCCTCTTGCTCTCTCTCTCTCTCTTTCCCACTCACTCTCTCTCTCTCTCTCTCTCTCTCTCCCCCCATAGCCCATACAAGACCTTGCAGAACAAGCACATGGTTCAGGTGTGTCTAATGTCCATTATTTAGGTGTGTCCATTGTCCTAAAAGCTTCACAATAACACTGCAAACACTGACGTAGAGCAGACAGGGTACGACTAATGAATCGATTCAATCACATCACATGGTACTGTTTATCCCCAACACTGATAAGATAATTATTTTCGTGACATGGAGCAAATCATAAAAAAAAACAGTTTGTGACATTTGTCCTTGTTTTCAAAGGCACAAGTCAGCAATCAGCATGATGGAGATAGGAAGTATGATACAAAACAGTACTGCATGACATTGCAAAATACAGTGCATTGCAATATCGACATTACATTACATTGCATAATATTCAGTACCCCTAAAGGCCTCATGATCAGACAGACCGAGGTAGTGTGTGTGTGTGTGTGTGGGGGAGGGGGGTGTAAGTGTAGAGGGAGAGAGTGTATGCTGCAAAAACATCATACGTAGGTCAATTTTCCCCACTCGAGGGTCTGAATACAGCTTGATCGCTGTTCGGAGTCCTCCATTTGCCCAGACGGCTGGCTTTGATACTGCAAAACACCGCAGGAGAGGAGAGGAGAGGAGAGGAGAGGAGAGGAGAGGAGAGGAGAGGAGAGGAGAGGCACAGACACAAAAATAGCTGTGGTGGCGGCTGCAGTGGGGCACTGTAGCAGGAGGTGTGTGTGTGTCTGCGTGTCTGCGTGTGTGTGTGTGTGTGTGTGTGTGTGTGTCTGTGTGTGTGTGTGTGTGTGTCTGTGTGTGTGTGTGTGTGTGTGTGTGTGTGTGTGTGTGTGTGTGTGTGTGTGTGTGTGTGTGTGTGCACTACACTACATGGAGGAGTGCTACTCTACAGTGTGAATGGGACCCACAGGGGCAGCGGTGTGACTATCAGCCGCAGAGGAGACACACACACACACACACAAAGACACACACACAACACCGCCTGGAAAGGACTGAATGAGAGAGAGAGAGAGAGAGAGAGAGAGAGAGAGAGAGAGAGAGAGAGAGAGAGAGAGAGAGAGAGAGAGAGAGAGAGAGAGAGAGAGAGAGGTGGGAGAGAGGAGAGATGGGATGTGAAAGAGAGAGAGAGTGTGTGTGTGTGTGTGTGTGTGTGTGTGTGTGTGTGTGTGTGTGTGTGTGTGTGTGTGTGTGTGTGTGTGTGTGTGTGTGTGTGTGTGTGTGTGTGTGTGTGTGTCTCCTTGCGGCCCCCATGAATGAGTTCATTTATTCCAGTCAGACAGATGGGGGTCTCAGTCTCAACTCAAGGTGGGGGTGGAGGTGGATGTGGATGTGGGTGTGGATGTGGGTGTGTGTGTGTGTGCGTGCGTCCGTGCGTCCGTGCGTGCGAGTGCATGTGTGCTTATGTGCGTGTGTGTGCGCGCGTGTGTGGCGCGTGTGTTTGTGTGTGTGTGTGCGCGTGCATGTGTGTGCGTGTGTGTGTGTGTGTGTGTACTGGGGGAAAGAAGGCGGGAAGCTGGTGGAAGGCAGTTGAGGTGGAGTATGTGACCACAGAATATGTATGTATATGTATATGTATATGAATATGGTGTGTGTGTGTGTGTCTGTGTGTGTGTGTGTGTGTGTGTGTGTGTGTCTGTGGGTGTGTGTGTGTGTGTGTGTGTGTGTGTGTGTGTGTGCGTGCGTGTGTGTGTGTGCGTGTGTGTGTGTGTATGTGTGTGGTGTGTGTGTGTGTGTGTGTGTGTGTGTGTGTGTGTGTGTGTGTGTGTGTTTATGTGCGTGTGTGTAATGTAAATGTGTATACTCTGGGGGGCTTTGGTGTGGGCAGGGGAGAGTCCAAGGGGATGTGAGTGGGTGTGGGTGTGTGCATGCGTGCGTGCGTGCATGCGTGCGTGCGTGTGTGTGTGTGAATGTACAACTGTATGTACTGGGCGGGAGGTGCCTGTCATCGTGTAGTGGGGGAAAAAATAAACGTTTATGAAATACGTTTTTCTCTCCCTTATCCTTTCCCTCCTTTTTTGCTTTCCCTCCCTCCTTCTCTCCCTCCTTCCCTCCCTCCTTCTCTCTTCGCGATGAAAAAGGATCTTTCGCCCCTGTAACTAACGTTAGAGGCAGCCTTCTTACCAGGGGTGTCGGCTGTAACCACACAAGACACAAGAGCCAGAGGAATCCATTTACAGTTTATAAATATTTTATTTGTTTGCTGTAATTGCTTACTTTTCTCCTGTTGAGAAATGTTAACGTTGAGAGAACATTTGGGGTGCAGTAAGGGAATGCTGGTTAGTTAACCACACTTCAGGTCTCATCGTGGACTTCCCAGAATTTTGACTTCAAGCTAATCGTGTAAATATAATTCGCTTCAGGGTTAGATTGCTTTTCACATTCCTATTGCCCATTATGCAGGGATTTGTACTGTATGCGATGTGAAAATGTTTCCTCAGCTTTTGGGAACGGCTATATGTTGCATATCACTGCCGGCTAACATTTGTCAGAGTCGATTTGAGTCGACCTGCGTTGGTATGTTGGTATGTTGGTATGTTATCTACACTATGTATGCATGGGCAATAAATCTGCTTCAAATTCTGAAGAGAAGAGAGGTGATTTGCCTCACTCTGTATGTATACAAGTGAGGATTCGCCCTGAGATTCGACACTGCCCCTGTTATAAATTAGGTCTTTCCAGAATGGCAATGACATTGTAAGGCAAGGCAAGGCAAGTTTATTTATATAGCTCATTTCATACACAGGTGCGACTCAATGTGCTTCACAAAGTTAACAAATGTTGTACACAGGCCCTTTGGTACTACGTTACAACTTGGTCATAGTAGTGTGGTACGATGGTGGTAAAAAATGTTTCAGTGACTGCTACAGCATCCCACTAGTGGAACAGCCCACATTAACGGGCTACAGTTAGTTACTTCTCCATGCCAGCCAGGAATCTGTTTTGTACCCAGCAGGGCTCTAAATTCCCTTTTTCACCACCAGCCAAAATGGTTTGAAGATGTGAATCGTAATAGCCAAATTCACACTCTCTTGCGTGCATTGCCACGTCATCCAAACTACTTCTATTCACAGTATTGTTTAGTAACTACAAAAATACACTGAATTATCCATATAGGCCTAGATCGATATCTAGCCATGCTTCATATCACTTAGCCATGAGGTATTGTACATTTGGTACTTAATCTGCGCAGGAAAACTAAGCGAGTTGTGAACCACCCAAAAGTTTAGGTCCACACCTTTGTTTTGCTTGTAAGAGGAAGCCAGGCGACACATTTTTTAGAGTGTTTACGACATACTCTGGGTTCACTGATCTGGATTAGTCGCTGTAGCACCCAATTAATGCACCCACTCACCCCTTGAAGATTTCATTAGAAAAGTACAAACGCAACGAAAGGGGAGGAAGGGAGCCAGGATGAAAGAGGAGAGGACAGGATAGGATAGTGATTCCCAAGCTGGGGGCCGGGACTCATTGGGGGGACACGAAGGTACTGAAGGGTGTCGCGGAAAGCACAAAACCTTGAATATACATGTATGCTTTTATAACCTTTATATATTACAGTGCTAGTAAAAATATTTACTTCAATGGATATGATTCATGTGATTTATGTTAAAGTTTAGCAAAAAATATGTTTTTGCATTTTGAAAATGGGAGGTGGGGGAGGGGTCAAGGAAATATTCTTAGGTCTAACGGAGAGTCACAGCAGTAAAGTTTGGGAACCACTAGGATAGGAAGGGTAGAGACTTGTCTGTCTCTTAGGGCACTGGAATGCTAAAGTTCCAAGTCTACAGAGGCAATAAATTAAGAAAATAACTCAGAGGGAAAATCGTGCTCGAAAGGCTACAG
>NC_085876.1:27516051-27518551 GCF_034702125.1 Engraulis encrasicolus | reverse complement strand
GTGTGTGTGTGTGTGTGTGTGTGTGTGTGTGTGTGTGTGTGTGTGTGTGTGTGTGTGTGTGTGTGTGTGTGTGTGTGTGTGTGTGTGTGTGTGTATGTGTGTGTGTGTGTGTGTGTGTGTGTGTGTGTTCGTGTGCCCACTCCTCCAGGCACCTGCATTCATTTTCATCCCTGCACTCTTTTTTTCTCTCACTCTCTCCTTTCCTTTCTCAGAAACTCACTTTTCTATCTTTCTCTGCCTCCCTCTCTTTCTTTATGTTTTCTTTCGAAATTGGCCGGAGGCTGCCAGGATGGACACACACATTGACAAGTTCTCTTCCCCTTCCACCTCTCTCATTCTCTCATTCTCTCATTCTCGTTCTCGTTCTCTCTCTCTCTCTCTCTCTCTCTCTCTCTCTCTCTCTCTCTCTCTCTCTCTCTCTCTCTCTCTCTCTCTCTCTCTCTCTCTCTCTCTTCGTGGACGTATAGACCATGCAATGGTGCAATGGTTCAATAAAGGGATTTTAAAAGTACAAAAATCTCTCTCTCTCTCTCTCTCTCTCTCTCTCTCTCTCTCTCTCTCTCTCTCTCTCTCTCTCTCTCTCTCTCTCTCTCTCTCTCTCTCTCTCTCTCTCTCTCTCTCTCTCTCTCTCTCTCTCTCTCTCTCTCTCTCTCTGTGAGTGTCAGTGAGTCTCTGTTGAGATCCCCAGGCCTGATCTGCAGTTTAAACCGCAGTGATGATGCGGTGGAAAAAAACCATACTGTCAACAAACTTCTACTAGTGTAGACACTAACTCAGACTGGGCTTAGTGAAATGTGTGTGCGTGTGCGTGTGCGTGTGCGTGTGCGTGTGCGTGTGCGTGTGCGTGCGTGCGTGCGTGCGAGTGAGACAGAGAGAGAGAGAGAGAGAGAAGTGTCATGGGTATTGGCAGTGACGAGGAGACATTAGGTTTGCGAGATGTGCTCAGACAGGTTCCCTGAGACAGCGCTTGCCCATCACTGTTATGGGGACTGAAGGCACGTCTGAACAACCTTGGGACACAGCCTTGGGAGCAGTCTTCTTGTTTGTCAATGCCGTTCTGTGAATGTGGTGCATCCATGTGGGCTTTCTTTGGCATGTGTGGAAATAATGGGTTTGTGCAGACACACACACAGACTCACATGCACAGTATACACGCATGGACACACGCACACACACGCACGCACACACACACACATACACACAGACACACACATACACACATACACACTCACACACACAGAGCTTCTGGATGGCAAATCCAGCTTGCAAGAACTTCATCCGAGCACAGCGATACCAGTGCTGTAATAGCACAGCTTCAGACTGCACTCTAGCTTTTCGGACACAGACAAATAATAGAACCTACAGAGACAATAGCAGCACAGCTTAAAAGCAGCATCCTGCCATTTCGGACATAGACAATAGTGCAGCCTAGTACGAAGACTGCATCCCTGCATTGTGGATACAGCCAATATTATATTGAGTGCCACTCTGGAATAGAGCTGAATGTGTGCTGCCTGCAGTGTGGCCTTGTTTTTTCCCATTTATTTATTTATTTATTCATGTGAGCAGAAACGATTGTAATCCATGTCAGGTCAGGCTGGTCAGGAGTGTTCTTGTCGAGATGAGATAACAGTGACTTATGAACATGAGCAGGTGTTGTGCTTTGTCACACTGCTAGCTGCTACACTACACTGCTCGCTCCTGGCTTCTGGCTTCTGGCTGCCTGGTGGCCGGGCTTGTCATAAGATGAGGGCGGTGATTATTATGTAGCAACTTTGTATTCATGAACGCAGTGGCTCTGTTTCAAAAAGTGGGAAAGAGTGGCCCTTGCAGGTATACACGCCATCTGTGTCCTTTTGAAATGACCTACCAACTACCATTATGGCAGCTGTGCTACCCTGCAAACATCCCACAAACACTTTTTGAGGTATTAAAAAAAAAGAATTAATGATGTTATGATTGTTTTTAAAACTTCTACTGGGAAGCTGGAACATACAGTAACCTTGAGAAAAAGTCAGCTAGGGAGTGCTTTGGGCCAATAAAAAGTGATAAAAAAGTGAACATTTTGCATGCTAACCGTGCATGCTAATGGACTTTGCACCTGTCGTTTGCACAGATGCATGTTAATGTGGAACTTTTAGTGACAGACAAAAATAGTAACACTAAACCGTGAAGCCATAACTTGCCATAACCATAACTTCATTCAACGAAGTGAAGTGAACTGCACAATTAAGAAAGCAGAAGGTCCCAGGCACTCAGAGGTAACTCAGTCCGAAGAAGGAGGTATATTAAAAAGCCTTTATTAGCTGTGGCTACTCATAATTGAAATTAAAATGCCAACATGTTTCGACCGTCTAGGTCTTCTTCAGGGCAAAGCAAAGACAATGGATCGACACAAAGTTTAAAAAGTTTTAACCCCACCCCTGAATCAGGTGTGTAATCAGTAAGGCGCACCTCCATCAAGGGAGGGGGGAAAGGGGGGAGGGGGGCTAAATCATAA
>NC_085876.1:27473551-27476051 GCF_034702125.1 Engraulis encrasicolus | reverse complement strand
AACTCCCTCTCTGTTGCCTCAAGTCATGTGGCATCATGGAAGATGAATCTCACACTTTCACACCCTCCTCTCCTTCTGTCACTCTATCCTCGTCTCTCCAGTTTGGGCCTTTTCTTTTCTTTCCTTCCCTTTCCTTTCCTGCCTCTCACTCTCTCGCTCTCTCGCTCGCCTCCAACCTCAAATGCCCCCCCTCCCTCCCTCCCTCTTCTCTTTTTCTTTTTTTTTGGTACTTTTTCTCTTCCTCTTCGCTGTCCCCCGCTTCACTACACTACAGGCCCCTTCCCCCCCTCCGGCACAACTGTTGGCAGTCTTCAGTGAACTAACCATTCATTAAAACTCCTCGCTCTCTACAGCTCAACTCACTGCAGTGCTCTGTCTCTCTCACGCAGTTCTGCAGCACAGAACTCGGAGCAGCAGAGGGGAAAAAGTTTTGGAAAGAAAGAGAGAGAGAGAGTGAAGGGAGAAAGAGAAGGGAGAGAGAGAGGGAGAGAGAGAGACAGAGAGAGAGAGAGAGAGAGAGAGAGAGAGAGAGAGAGAGAGAGAGAGAGGATGATGGGGGAGGATGCAGAGGCTTAGAAGAGAAGTCTGGTCTGTTTCAGGGGCTGAAGGGAACAAGAGAAGACTTTTGAGAACTGTGTGTGTGTGTGTGCGTGCATGCTTGCGTGGGTGTGTGTGTGCGTGTGCAGACTTGTGTGTGCTGTGTGTGTGTGTGTGTGTACTGTGTGTGCGTGCGTGCATGCGTGTCTGTGTGTGTGTGTGTGTGTGCGTGTGTGTGTGTGTGTGTGTGTGTGTGTGTGTGTGTGTGTGTGTGTGTGTGTCTGCGTGTGTGAGTGCGCGTGTGTGTTTGTGTTTGTGTGTGTGTGTGCGTCAGAGTGCCTACTGTGACTACTGTTCTGTGCCTACTTCAGTATTTGCTGAGCGTGGCAGGTACTGTCTGATGCCTCAGTGTCTGCTGATGAGGGGAAAGCATGGGAGCCTGAGTCTGATTATGAAGGTGTGTGTGTGTGTGTGTGTGTGTGTGTGTGTGTGTGTGTGTGTGTGTGTGTGTGTGTGTGTGTGTGTGTGTGTGTGTGTGTGTGTGTGTGTGTGTGTGTGTGTGTGTGTGTGTGTGTGTGTGGGTGGTGGGTGGTGTGTGGGTGGGTCTGTCTGTCTGTCTGTCTGTCTGTCTGTCTGTCTGTCTGTCTGTCTGTGCGTGTGTGTGTGTGTGTGTGTGTGTGTGTGTGTGTGTGTGTGTGTGTTTGCAACTTTGCATATATACTTGTTGACAAGCTGGAGCTTGTTTAATGGGGTTGTGCGTGTGCGTGTGCGTGTGCGTGTGCGTGTGCGTGTGCGTGTGTGTGTGCGTGCGTGCGTGGAATTGTAATAATACCTGAAGAGACTGAAATGCACGCACACACACACACACACACACACACACACACACACACACACACACACACACACACACACACACACACACACACACACACACACACACACACACAAGCACACAAGCACACACACAGACACTCACACAGAGAAATGTGCCCACATACACTTCGGCACAAGACGGAAACAATGAGGTGACCACAGTGAAAAGAGAAAGATATGACCACAGCCACTGGGCAGAGAGGAACAAAGCAAGCAGAGGAGAAAACCCCAATGACAAACAATGACTTCAAGATATGGGGGCATAAGAGATGTAAGAGTAGAGGTAATACAGTGCAGAGCCATAATGAGTACACCCCTTTTGAAAAGCAACATTGTGAACCATATTTCAATGAATGTACACGCTTTTTCATAAGCATAATTTCACAAAAATGGAATTAACTATTATTAACCTTATTTTTCTGTTTTTCTGTTAAGATTAACAGATGTTGTATTAACCCCTTAACCCCCCCCCCTTAACACAGAGCTTGTTACCTTACTGTCACCAAAATTGTAACAGCTGTCTTAATTTGTTAAGGCTAGCTGTAATGTTACGATGTAGTTGAGTATTTTCAGCAAATATGCACATTTCAGCAACCTCTATGCACATTTTGGAAATAACTTGTGTGCTTATTGAAATATTGTTCAAAACTTGTACTTCTTTTCAATAGGGGTGTGCTCATTATTGCAGAGCACTGTAGAGGGGACAGAAGAAATAGAACAAAATGAGACATAGAAATTAGATGGAGTGTTGGTCTTACTCTCCACAGGGAAATTGGTTGTTTTGCGACTGTTTCTCAGACTTCATTTAATAATAAATAATAATACACTTTATTTTAAGTGCATTTCAAGATACTCAAGGTCACTTTACATAAAACAGATGAAAAATAGTAGAACAAGAAATAACAAAGCATCAATGTATACACTGTAAGGCCAAAGAGCACTTCAAACCTGAAATAATGTTCAAGGGCAAGTTCAGGGCCATCATTTACCATTACCATTACCACCATTACCATTACCTGGTTATTAGGCCAACATATCCACGTAAAAGCCATGGGTGGTTCTAGACAGGGGCCAGGGTGGGCCAGGGCCC
>NC_085876.1:27448551-27453551 GCF_034702125.1 Engraulis encrasicolus | reverse complement strand
TGAAGGAGTGAACAGTACAGCGAAAGAGAGATGAAAACAGAAATGTGGATATGCACAATATGAGAGAGAATATTTAAGCATGGGTGTGTGCGTGTTTATGTGTGTGTGTGTGTGTGTGTGTGTGTGTGTGTGTGTGTGTGTGTGTGTGTGTGTGTGTGTGTGTTTCAAAAAAGAGAAAACCATAGTAATAAGTAGCAAGCATTCATATTTTTTCAGATGTTCCTCACAGAAAATGAGCCGAGGCCAGAGAATTTCAGTGTGAAAGAATAATAGGCTAACTAATACTATTTTTCAAGCCAGAAAAAAGGCAAATGGGTCAAAAAGACCCACACACCTTTCAAGGGTTAAATACAGGCTACTTTATTTTAGATGTTAATTTGGCACTATAGTCTACTTGCCAGGATAGGGGACCCGGAAATGTTTGGTACCCCAACGTTTTTTGATGGAAATGTATAGTATAGGTCCCCAGTACATAGAAACTGCCGGATGCTACTTTGTAAATGTTGAGCATTTTTTTAATTAGCATAATTAGCATAAATTAGCATAATCGCCTTTATGGCCTTATTACAGGATCAGTTTGACCAATCTACACAATCTTGGTGTGGTTTTGGGGGTTTTGGAGGATGCTGAATTCATTTGTGACATTTTTAAATGCCTGTCAGATTCAAAACGCCTCTTAATGTCAAGGGTAGACACATTTTATGCCTTTATGAGCTGATTTTGGCAACGTTTTTGGGTAATTTACATACCATAAACCTTACTTATTTCAATTATTTCTACCCATGGCCCTACTATATGAAGTAGATGAGCTACATCTATTGCCAAACACATATAATTAAGGTAGAGACTTGAGGTGCTGTAGTACAGCGGATGTGGAAAGTGAGTGAGGTCCTTATTTTCAGGAGTTTACTTTATGCAATCATATATGAAAGATTTCATGGTTTGTGCTAACTTAAGTTAGGTATTTTAGTTTGAGGATCACTTGTTTTTTTCTCACACTTTTTTTGGAGGGTGGGAACTATTGTATGTCATTTGTTTGAATTTTAATAATTAGCATAAACGCCTTTATGGCCTTATTACAGGATCAGTTTGGCCAATCTACTCAATCCTAGTGTGGTTTTGGAGGATGCTGAAGTCATTAGTGACCTTCATAAAATGCCTGCCAGGTTCAAAATTCTAGTTCATGTCAAGGGGGAACACCTTTTATGTCTTGATAAGCTGATATTGGAGATATTTTTGTGAAATACACACCTATTTTTCACTAAATGTAGTTAACTGGCCATATCGGCAGTCACATAAATCATTGCAATGCTGTTTGTGTTGAAAGTGGGCGAGAAGAGAATGAATAGATAATAGCTGATAATGCAGGTCAAGTGCCGTTCAAAATGCACAAAGCCACTGTACAGAAAAAATTTAATCACAATAGAGAAAAAGCAAATTAAACTAAAATAATAAAATAACAATAAACAAAGTAATTATAGTAATATAGGGCGGAATTCTCCCGTCTCCACTTAAGTCGGTTTTACGCGCGCATATTTTACGCGGTCTTATTTTGCGCGTATTCTCCCCTCTGGAACGTCGCCACACCCCTCGCGCTTAACTCAGAAAAACAGCGCGTAGCCCAACATAGGCGTGATATATGCTAAATGGGGGGATGAGTCTCCGCCAAGTTCATCAATTGTGGCTACAAAGAAACTATGGAGCATGGATTTTCAGATCAACCATGTGAAAACCTCGGCAGTCCATTGAGATCCAACACTGAACTTTAACTTTGAATTTAAAACCACGTGCCAAAAGTCCTCGTGCAAGAGCATCTCAACATCTAACCTCAGCTCATTTTCACAATCACAAGGCGAGTAGTGGAGGTGAGATAATGAGATGGAAACGCAATGTGTACCTTTAACTCAGCTGAGCGTTTTGGTGCGCAACAGGTTGATTGAAATAATAAGCATGATTAAATGTTTTCTTAAAAATTGAGTTTGGCGTGTTGCCTGGACAATTCCGGAAATCAAAACGTGATTTAAAATGCTATATCATTCCCACAGTTAAACAAACACATAGTATTAGCTGACTTTTAAAAGTGTTTCTCCGCTTATCTGTACAGCAACGTGACATTAAAATAATTGGAAATATGTGGATCTCAGCTGTCAGTCAGACACTTACAGTACATGCATACTGAAGAACGAACAAGGAAATCGATCGTCATGGAAAAAAAACGGAGACTTTATATTCTGTCGCAGACATGGGCATTAATTGGACATGGGCATGCAATGCCAAGCCAGAACTTAAACGCCCAGCTGATAATAGAGACCAGAAGCGAAATGCCAAAGACATGCTCTGATATGTAGGCCTACCCTTTTACGTTTAGCTGTAATGACATTCCGGAAATATTTTCTGCCTTACAAAAACAGATAGTACAACCTATAGCCTACCTCAGTATGGTGGTTTTGTATCTCGGGCATCAGTTCAGAAAGTTTAATAGGTTACATGCACATGCACGAGTTCCAATAAATCACAAAAGTGGAGGAGTTGCAATAAAAACCCATTACTTAAAGGGCAATTCCGGCCAGTTTGGATTCATATCCCATCTTGGGTGGACCCAGGGAAAAGGATGAAAGGGGAAACCGTGAGAAATTTTCATGCGTGCTGCGCAAAGTTGTTCAATTGCGCTGTTTTCGGTTAAACCCTGGCCCGTCGGGCAGGTATTTGACCTGTTTTAAAGCTCCTAGCGTGCATTAAAACCCTTTTGAACGCTTTGGCCGTGGTGTGTGGGTCCATACAAGTCGATCTAGTGGTTCACAGTTCCATTAGGTAGCACAGGTACGATACAACAGGAGTTTTCAAAAGTGGCGCACCTACCTCTTTCAGCTTCCGCCTTCCAACTACGTCCGCAAAATGGTTCGCCAAAGTGATACTTCATAGTAATCCATTTTATTTTTGTCCACCAAAGACGAGCCACAAGAAACATATTCACACGTTTCCATGTCCTGTGTTGTTATTGTCTCGCAGATTCACTTCTCTGTCACTGAACGCAGTTTAGTGACGTCACGGTGTCACATGACTCCTGGAAGGAATAATTCTTTATCTGTAACAAATATTCTGGTTCGAAAAAGATAACCATGGCCACCAAACTCTTCAATTGAACCACCCCAACGGAGGATCCATCTCAAAATATCAAACAGTATATTACGACAGCGCCTCTCTCTCTCGCTTCTGTATAATAACTGGATGAGCGAATGTGCGTTCCTTCCAGGAGTCATGTGACACCGTGACGTCACTAAACTGCGTTCAGTGACAGAGAAGTGAATCTGCGAGACAATAACAACACAGGACATGGAAACGTGTGAATATGTTTCTTGTGGCTCGTCTTTGGTGGACAAAAATAAAATGGATTACTATGAAGTATCACTTTGGCGAACCCTTTTGCGGACGTAGTTGGAAGGCGGAAGCTGAAAGACGTAGGTGCGCCACTTTTGAAAACTCCTGTTGTATCGTACCTGGGCTACCTAATGGAACTGTGAACCACTAGATCGACTTGTATGGACCCACACACCACGGCCAAAGCGTTCAAAAGGGTTTTAATGCACGCTAGGAGCTTTAAAGCAGGTCAAATACGTGCCCGACGCGCCAGGGTTTAACCATAAACAGCACAATTGAACAACTTTGCGCAGCACGCATGAAAATTTCTCGCGGTTTCCCCTTTCATCCTTTTCCCTGGGTCCACCCAAGATGGGATATGAATCCAAACTGGCCGGAATTGCCCTTTAACGTTGTGGCTACAACATAGTAAAAATGGTGAAGGTTGTTTTTGAATAGGCATACTTTGGGTGGCTGTGAGGACGACTGGAACAGCGGTCTTTAGTCTGACGTGCCTTGTCAATTTAGCCTACTTGTGCATGGTGCAACCTGCAACGAGGTGTTTTTGGTTTTGGTTACCGTCCGTGGAGACAACATGATGATCCTCATACTGATTAATTAATTACCTGCTTTTGTTTGTAAGTTCACCGATATGAGAACATGCTCTGGGCAGCTGGTCATATTTTGTCACAATTAATGTAGGATGTTATTTAGTGGAACTGTGAATGAATTTCGATGTGATCTCACGCTGACGGTAAGGAACATCAACAAAGCATAGGGCCTACCGTGTAACATGTTCAAAATGCGAGCCAAGCGAGCATCAAATGCAATATTACATTTTACCTCATAGTGGCGCTTGACCTTACTACAGCCCTTTGATGCGCGTAAAGGCAAACGCGCTTAAGTGCACGGGAGAATACGCTTAGGATTAATTTACATGCAAAACTCCCTGATTTTGGCCTGACCCCACCCAAAGTGCGCAACTGGTAAAATCGTGCGTAAACCCCGCTTAATCACAGACTTGAGTAACCGCGGAGGCGCTGTTAAGCGGTTTTTTTGACTTAAGCGGGTGGGAGAATTCCGCCCATAATTTCTTAGAGCATACATTACACATTTTATTGGAACACCATGGTGCAATGATGGGAAATTGCTCTCTATCAAAGAGGTATGACCTAAGGCAAGAGAGTAAAGCCCCTTTGATGCCTATATATGATACATAGTATATCAATTACAACAGTAAGAACACATACAACACAATTACTCATAACTTGGGCTGGTTGCTATGCTAGCCAGCATCCGTAACTATTAGCATATAGCTTCTCTACAGAACCATCATCATCATTGTCACTATCTTCATCTGTTATAGTCTCTTCTTCACCATCATCCCCTTGATTCTTGTAACATGTTGTTATTGGTTGGGTATATTGCAACATGTAAGGATGAGGTGAGGAAAGCTGAGAAGAACACCAATATGCTGGGCAATGGTAGACTTGCTGCCCTTCCTTAGGCATCCATTTTCATCTATAATTGAAACTGGGACAGGATTCAGCTCATAGTCAAAGTCTGTAGACAACTTTACTTTTCTCTGGGTTCATGCCATCAGCAGAGCAAACCATGCATATATGATCTTTCTTTCGACTTTA
>NC_085876.1:27343551-27421051 GCF_034702125.1 Engraulis encrasicolus | reverse complement strand
TTCTCTCTCTTTACTCCTCTCTCCCCCTCTCTCATCCTCATTTTCCATCTGTCTTCATTGCACTCTTTCTGTCCTGTTCACTTTTTCTCTCTTTCTCACTATATCTGTTGCTCTCTTCCTTGCTCCCCCCATCTCTCTCTTTCTCTCTTTCTATATCTGTTCTCTCTCTCTCTCTCTCTCTCATTCTGTTTGTCCTCATTTCAACTTCTGAAGACGACAAGCCGCTTCCTCCCACAAGTCGCCATAGAAACGGAGGCGGTCCTTAGTCTGGATGAAGACACAGTGCTGCTCACCAGCGAGGTAAGTCAGTCAGTCACACACACACACACACACACACACACACACACACACACACACACACACACACACACACACACACACACACACACACACACACACTGCTCACCAACGAGGAAAGTCAGTCAGACACACACATGCACACACACACGTACACACACACACACACACACACACACACACACACACACACACACACACACACACACACACACACACACACACACACACACACACACACACACACACACACACACACACACACACACACTGCTCACCAACGAGGGAAGTCAGTCAGACACACACACACACACACCGCTCACCAGCGAGGTAAGTCAATCACACACACACACACACGCACACACACACACCGCTCACAAGCGGGGTACTGTAAGTCAGTCTCACACACACACACACACACACACACACACACACACACACACACACACACACACACACACACACACACACACACACACACACACACACACACACACACACACACACACACACACACACCGCTCACCAGCGAGGTACGTCAGTCAGTCAGCCACACACACACACACACACACACACACACACACACACACACACACACACACACACACACACACACACACACACACACACACACACACACACACACCACTCACCAGCGAGGTAAGTCACACACATACGCACACGTGCGCGCACACACACACGCACACACACACATGTATGCGCACAATACGCATACACATAATTCACACACGCAACACAACTTTTATAACCTTCACAATCACTAGACGACACCAGCGTTTAAAATAAATAGCCATCATTAATTCAGACAGTAATGGATGAAGTCATTACCGCCGTCTGTGCTGGTTTTAGAATTGGTGCGCCAGTTAAAACTCTTGCCCCGTTAAAACCTTTGTCTTGTTTCATTATATTTTTGCAAGAGTAATGGGGCTGGCCTCATCATTTAGTCTTTTCTTGTAATGAAAGTTTTTTTGTAATTAATCTTGTGATATTTTTATATTTTTGGGGTTTTTCAGGTCAACTTTGCATTTCACGTGTGGCGCAGTTTCCCAGAGAGGATTGTGGGATACCCTCCCAGGAGCCACTTCTGGGACCCGGTGAAGCAGGTGTGGGGCTACACCTCCAAGTGGACCAACGACTACTCCATCGTCCTCACCGGAGCCGCCTTCTACCATAGGTACTGTAGTGTCATCTAGAGCAGTGTTTCTCAACTGGTGGGTCGCGACCCAAAAGTGGGTCACGGAGGGGTCATGGGTGGGTCGCAGAGCCTTGGTGTAAAAAAAAACGTAATTCTAAAAAAAAAAAAATCCAACTTTTCCTGCAACAATTTACAACTTTCATTTTGATAGGCTAGTGAACTCGGTGTCATCTGTCGTCATAGATACAATCTGAATGTTTATGCGAGATAGATAGCGTGCAACCAGTCATTCGAGTCTTGGTTACATTTTGAGAATTGCATTGAATTGACTTGAACGCTAAAAAATGGGTCGTCACTGAATGAGAGTACAAAATGGTGGGTCCCAAGACTGTTCCAGTTGAGAACCACTGATCTAGAGGCTTTCAATATGCTAACCAAGATCAATCATGAAGGCGTAGGTTAGTGTTGCTCAACAGGGGCGCTACAGCCCCCCAGGGGGCGTTGGGGAGCCCTAGGGGAGCGTTGAGAAGGACACAACTGAATGGCTTAGTCACCATTGGGGGGCATTAGTCTATTTCATTTTTCAATACTAAGGGGGGTCATTGGCAGGCTTATGATGAGGGCAGGAGGCGTTGGGAGGCTTATGAGGAGGTCAAGGGGGCGTTTGTTCAAAAAAAAGGTTGGGAACCACTGGCGTATGTTGAAGCCGCTCTCTACCATAGGTAATGTCATCAAAGGCTCTCAATATGGTAACCAAGATCAATTATGAAGGAGGGTAGAGCCTCCACATCCAAAACGTCTGACCAGGGAGCAGCACAACCAAGTAAGAGGATAAAAAATGAAAAAGGTCTGTTTCAACCAGGATTTTTCTGCTCCCACATTTTTTCTCAAAATGTTTCTGGTAAAAACCCTTCTTCCGACCTTTACACCAGAAACGTTACAGAAATACTATTTTTAAAAAGTGGGAACAAAACAATCCTGGTTGATGCTGACTTTGTTCTTTTTTTTATCCTGTCACTTGTTTTTTTTTCTTTTTCTTTTTTTTTTTTACCAAGATAAACCATACCTCGTGTGGTCTCCTAAATGGCTGTGAATCATCACTTTCCATTGAACTCCATTCGTTCCCCCAGTCTGTTATCTCCTAATGGAACATGGCTGCTATAAGATTACAGCTTAGACAGCACATGGATTCCAGAATAAATGTGTGGACCGTCTCTACCGTATCAATCGTCTCTGGTGTAATCATGTCTATTATGTTTACATACGCCTAAGTGACATTACTCTTTTTTTCATATCCCAATTCACCATTCTCAAACAAATTAGTTTAGTGCTGTAGCCTGGCTAATGCCATCTTGTGTCTGCAGTCCACTCAATTTCATTATTCATCAGGCTATGTGCCTGAAGTAGCCCATTTGGTGCAATTTGTACCAAAATATTACTAAAATATAGCGCTCTCTGTAATGGCCTTGTAACTGCTGGCATTGATGGCCATTAACTACATACAGTAATTACCCTGCTTATTAAGGCCATGAATGGATGGCCAGTACTTGCCCTGCTTATTATCCTGCTTCAAATAATGTTTTTGGATAATTTCAATATAATAATAATAATTTCAAGAAAGCTTTCCACTTGATCATCCCCCCTTCCACATCTTTCTCTCTTTTCCTAACTCTTGTTATTTCTCTCTCCCTCCCTCCCTCCCTTCTCTCTCTCTCTCTCCCTCCCTTCTCTCTCTCTCTCTCGCTCTCTCTCCGTATCAGGTATTACAATCACCTGTTCTCCCACTACCTGCCCCACTCTCTGCGGGCCCTGGTCGACCGCACCTCCAACTGCGAGGACATCCTCATGAACTTCCTGGTGTCCAGCGTCACTCACCTGCCGCCCATCAAGGTGGCCCAGAGGAAGCAGTACAAAGAGCTGCCAAGCCCACAGGTGAGAGAGAGAGAGAGAGAGAGAGAGAGAGAGAGAGAGAGAGAGAGAGAGAGAGAGAGAGAGAGAGAGAGACTGAAAGAGAGAGGGGGAAAGATGAGAGAGAGAGAGAGAGAGAGAGAGAGAGAGAGAGAGAGAGAGAGAGAGAGAGAGAGAGAGAGAGAGAGAGAGAGTGTAGCCCTGATAACATCTGCCTCATCCTGACAGCCAGGGCTGCTACTGTTCTGCCACTGAGCAGACTATCTATCTGTTCATCTGATAGCTTTGGCCTCTGGACAAAGGGGAAACACGGCAAAAAGCTGTGACATTGACACACACAGGGGTGAGGTTCAAAGAATTGAAGTCTAAATTGTCAAATCTCTTAGACGGAGGGGGCACTATACCTGAGTCTTTTCTCCATGCTGGTCCTTATTTGGATCTGTATCCAGGTGTTAGTTTTCCCCACTCATAATTTCGAGTTGGATTTTATTTGAAAAAACAAAGGAGATATGCACTCAGCGCTTCTAAATTGACAACCCAGTGCAACCAGAGCAGGACTAAATAATAAGTGCAAAGGGAAAAGAATCTGGTGCCACACGGAGTTATTTATTTTTTCAGTACAGTAAGACTAACGTTTCGACATGCGTCTTCATCAGAGTCCTTCTGTTGATCTCTGATGAAGATGTTGTTTTTGCACGATTTTGCACTCGCACCCCCAGATTTGGAGTGATGGGGAGGCATCACATTGCACTGAATTAGTAAGCAGGCAACATAGCACTTAAAGAGTCTTATCCTTTCTAACATCCTGCCTCTCCTCTGTCTCTCTCTCTCTCCTCCTTCTCTCTTTCGTCTTCTTCATCCTCCTACTCTCCTCTTCTCTCTCTCTCTCTCCCTCCTCTTCTCCATCCTACTCTCCTCTTCTCTCTCTCCTTCCTCCTCTCCTCTTCCTCTCTTCCTCTCCCTCCCTCCTCTTCTCCATCCTCCTCCTCTCTTTAGGGAACGAAAATGGCCCCGTGGGCCAATCCGGAGCACTTTACCCAGCGCCAGGAGTGCGTGAACACGTTTGCCAGTTGGTTCGGCTACATGCCCCTGGTGCACTCGCAGTTCCGCCTGGACCCCGTGCTCTTCAAAGACCACGTGTCTGTCCTGCGCAAGAAGTACAAGGACCTGGAGCGCGCCTGAGACGAGAAAGGCCTGAGACTGACTAGAAAGGACACCCACAAGAGCGGCAGCCAGCCTGGCAAGAGGGATAAACCAGACAGGCAGATGGACGGGGAGACTGAAGGGCGGGGTGGTTGAATGGGCTGACGCGTTGAAAGAGAGAGAGAGACAGACAGACAGACAGACAGATAGACAGAAAGACGATCGAAGCCCAAGGTATACAGGAGTGAAGGTGGCAAGATGGTCGAGGTGAAAAATAAAATATAAAAATGTCCCCATCCGCTGGATCAGGGACCAATCAGGGGACCAGAACTGCCTTGGGTGGACTGCTCCGCCCCTTACAGGAGTCTGTGAAGGCACGGGATTGGACAAGAGAGGAGAGGAAATGGGTGCGGTCAGTCACCCTTTCCCTTCCTTTCAGCAGGCGCATGATTGGTTCTCCATGCTTGACGGACAGAACTGAGAAGCAATGGGAATCGTTACAGGGGCTGTGAATGCCCAGATAAGTCCTGCTACTGCTGTTGCTGTTGCTGCTTTGAACTGAAGGAAAAAAATGAAATGGTGTGAGATTTTTTTGTTGTTGTTTTTATCACAAATGGACACCATATTGTCTGGTGCTATGAAGTGAACGCCATTGAACAAAGGGGAGGACGAAAAGGGAAATTCACACAAAAATGAAAGAGATGGCCAACCGTGAGGTGGTTGTAACTGCGAAGACCAATAAAAACATTTCCTAAGTGCATCTCTCATCTTACCTGGATTGGTGTGGTTTTATTTTTGATTATTTATAGATTATAATTCTGCCAAAATATGAATAACTTGGTAGGTGAGAAAGTGGATCGCACTCGGGTTCTTCTTTTCTTCTATTTATTTTTTATTATTTACATAGCAGCAGAAGTGTAGACAGACGTTTCGGCTGTTGCCTTCGTCAGTGACTCCTATGTAAATAATAAAAATAAGAAGAAGAAAAGAAGAACCCGAGTGCGATCCACTCTCTCACCTTCCAAGTTATTCAACTGGAGACGCACCACACGGAAGAGCGCGGTGTATCTGAACTGCCAAAATATGAATAGAAATCACTCCACTTTCCTACTGAATTCTACTACATGTTGAAAACACTAACAAAAAAAACAGTCAGGAGTATTCAGAAAATGTTTGAAAGTTTATTGAAAAAAGTAAAAAAAAAAAAAAAAAAAAAAAACCATTAACTCTTCACTTTCAGTGCTTGCTTTACAAAACATATTTTTCAATTCCTAAACTAGATTCTTAGTTTTTCAAGAAAAGGTTTTTTCTTGAAAGGTTTTTTCAAAGTAAGGTAAACAAAACTGTTGGGGTGACGTACACGGTAGCTGAACAGTTTGATATCCTACGCAATGCACACTCACACACATAATTATCTCTCTCACGGTCACACTCTCTCACACACACATTTACACATTTTAATGTGCACATGAAACCATTAGCCGTCATGTCGTACATGCATAAAGACAAGAAGTGCCCCGCCACAAGAGTGTACAGCAAGATCAACCGTCTCTAGAGTTTGCCAAGGCTCAACTTCTTTGGAACAAATCCAGGCAACATGATGAAAGCGAAAGTGAAAGAAAAAGTGATGATCCCTTAATCAGGTGAGGAAGTCTGTTAAAGGGGTATGCCACTATTTTGGGGCTTAATACAGTTAAAATCATTGGCTGGGGTTTATAAAAGGTGGTAAAGTGTCTTATTTTTCATGTTAAGCGTTGTCTTGCTTTAAGACAAGTTAAAAGAGGGAGTATGTCGCTAAGCTAGTGAAAGTCAATGGATCACTGTAACATGTAGCATGCTACACGGATCCATTGACTTTCACTAGCTTAGCTTAGCTAGACAATGGCTTACATGAAAAATAAGACACTTTACCACCTTTATAAACCCTGGCCAACGATTTTAACTGTATAATGCCCCAAAATAGTGGCATACCCCTTTAATGAGCGCAATAACATGTGAGGAATATTAGGATCTTAAAAAAGGAAAGCTGGCAGCCTTTGGTTTACACACAAATTCTTTCATAATAATGTAGTCATATTTCAGCGGCAGAACGCTGCTCCACACATGTAAACGGAATATTCCGGAACATGTTTTAAACTAAATACTGACAATATTCTGTTTCAAATTGTCTGTGCATGTAACTGCACTCATATTTAAAAACAACAAAAGACAGTATGCATCAAAGATAAACAGAGAATTTAAAAAAAAAACACTGGAACCAAATGGAGTGGATCAATTGGTCATTTGATATGCCATACTGTGTCCTACATTTTTCATATGTCTATCATGGCTAATCTGACTAAGAGTGAAAAGTCTGCTTCAACCAGCATTTTGTATTTGCCCGAAACGTCACAGAAAAATACAAAATAAGTGGGAGCAAAGAAATCTTGGTTGAACCGGACTTTCACTCTTTTTTCACTTTGTTTGTCTCAGGTCAGACGTTTTGGATGTGCAAGCTTTTAAGTACGACTTCAATTGGTGAGAAACGGCCTTCAACTGGTGTAGCGCCTCCTCCTACAGATCGAAGCACTGAACCACAAGTCTCAATCCCAGCTCAGTCTTAGAAAACAAAAACCCTGACAAATTTGACCCAATCAGCTCTGAACCAGCTGATCGTAATTACTCAAACACAAGTAGACCAGTAGTTAGGTGTGTGTGTGTGTGTGTGTGTGTGTGTGTGTGTGTGTGTGTGTGTGTGTGTGTGTGTGTGTGTGTGTGTGTGTGTGTGTGTGTGTGTGTGTGTAGGAAGGAAACTGGCAGAGTTTTTACAGGAGTAAGGCTCAGACAACTGATGGAAAACATTTCACTGTTCATGGACTGTGTGTGGGACAACTGAAAGCAAACTGAGCTGATGTGGCACCATCTTCAAAAAAGGAATGGACGGTGTGACTTGAGGTGAGGCGAGGCGAGGTTGCATGCAGGTCGGCAGGCAGGTGAACAGGTGAAGAGGTGAGGTGGCTGTAGCCAAGGCAGGCAGGTGGACAGCTGAGGTTGCAGGAACAAGGTAGGCAGGCAGGTGGACAGCTGAGGTTGCTTGTAGGAACTAGGTAGGTAGGCAGGTGGACAGCTGAGGTTGCTTTTAGGAACAAGGTAGGTAGTAGGTAGGTAGGCAGGTGGACAGCTGAGTTCACTGTGGCCAAGAGGGGTAAAGGAGGGTGGGTGGGGGTGGGGGGTGGGCGTGTCACTGTGTAGACCAGGTGGGCAGTCCAGATCGATGTAGTGTAGTCAGGGCTCTAAAAATTAAACACCTGCCAACAGGTCAAAATGCTGTTGAAAATTCAGTTTAGCTAGTAGCAAAGAAAACTTACTTGCCATTTTGACTCATAGTCAAGAGTGTGTGGCCAGTAAGATTTAACATCTACCTGCCAAATTGGCTAATGATGACAAAAAGTTAATTTATCGCCCTGGTTGTGGCCCAGGTAGGCAGGTGGACAGGTGAGGTCAGCATAGGGTCAGGTGGACAGGTGAGCATTTCTCAAAAGAGAAGTTGTTAGCCTGTTAGCAACTTCGGTAATGGCCAATGGGAAAATGCATTGAAAACAAGAAAGTAGCTAATGTAGTAAGCAACTTTGGTTTCGAGAAATGCACCCCAGGTGAGGTCAGTGTAGGGTGAGGTGGACAGGAAGTGAGGTCAGCGTAGCGTCAGCATGGCGTTGACGTCCCACAGCAGGTTCCTCAGCTGGTCCATGAGAACCTTCATCTCCTGATTCTTCTGCTTCACCTTCTGCACACAGAGATAAGAACCGCAGAGGCAAATGGTGTCATAAATATTTCCCATAGCACAGAAAGAGAAGGAGGTCATACCAGAAGTATGATCTATGCATACACTATTTCATCAATCGTTAGTTGACTGACCTTATCGATCGACTTATGATTCACTGATGAGCGGCATATTCCCCCTAAAATCTCAAAGTTTCCAGAAAAAAACTACTAAATCTTAAGATTTTAATAACATTTCTATTAATTCTATTGAAATTCTTTAATCCAAAGGTGATTTAAATATTCCCACTATTCACACACCTCTTTACATGCCCATTTCACCTGGGTCTCTTGTGAGTTGAATTGGTGATTAATTGCGATTAATCTCTTTTAATCGATTAACACCTTACAATTGATTAATCGATTAATTGTTTGCATCCCTAACGCATACAGAACAGAAGTACATAGCGTCAGGTTGTCATAATAAGTATTCCCCATAGGAAAGAAACAAAGGGACGCCATGCGGAACAGAAGCATTACATTACATTAAACTTAGCTGGTGCTTTTATCCAAAGCAACTTGTAGCTATTTTACAGGATATTGGTTACAGTCCCTGGAGCAATGTGGGGTCAGGTCCCTTGCTCAAGAGCACTTCAGCCATGGAGGGAGGTGTGTAGGGAGAGGTAAGGGTGGGATTCAAACCTGCAACCATCTGATCTTAAGACCACCTCCCTAACCATTAGGCCACGGCTGCCAACATAATAATAAGTGTCTCTCAGGAGGAAATGATATCGTACCAGAAGCATGATCTATGCAAATAAATAAAAGAAATGAATAAAAAAACATTGAAAATGCGATGTGAAGAACAAACCTCCAGCATTTCTCTCCTCTCCTGCATGACCGCTGGACTACAGGGCTCCACCGGTACAGCAGCGATCTCCTCACCCACGTACGGCACCAGCTGCAAGCAGGGGGAAGTCTTGTTAAAGGGGTATGCCACTATTTTGGGGCATTATACAGTTAAAATCGTTGGCCAGGGTTTATAAAGGTGGTAAAGTGTCTTATTTTTCATGTAAGCCGTTGTCTTGCTTTAAGACAAGTTAAAAGAGGGAGCATGTCGCTAAGCTAGTGAAAGTCAATGGATCCGTGTAGCATGCTACAATGCTACACAGAGCCATTGAGTTTCACTAGCTTAACGACATATTCCCTCTTTTAACTTGTCTTACAGCAAGACAACGCTTAACATGAAAAATAAGACACTTAACCACCTTTATAAACCCCAGCCAACGATTTTAACTGTATTAAGCTCCAAAATAGTGGCATACCCCTTTAAAGGAACAGTCCATCCTTTTTTGATCTTCACATACAGTCCCAGGAAAAAGTTTGTACACCCTTTGAAATTTCTTACATTTCTGTCAAAATTGATCATAAAACATGGTCTGATCTTCCCGGAAATCTCAAGAAGGAACAACCAGAGTCTGCTTTAATTAATTCCACCCAAACATTTACATGTTTTCATATTTTTATTGGTCATAAGGCCATAACATTCACAGGAGAGCAGGGCATAAGTAAGTACACCCTTGCATTAAGTAGGTTTTAACCCTCAGTTAGTTGCAATATCATCAACCAGACTTGTCCTGTAGTTGCAGATCAGATTAACAAAACAATCTGTTTGTATCTTGTCTCCCTCTTCTTTAGAGAACTGCCTCTCGTCAGCAAGGTTTGTGGGATGTCTGGAGTGCATAGCTTTCTTGACTTCATGCCATATAATCTCAATTGTTTTTGTCAGGGCTTTGACTGGGCTATTTCAGAATGTGTATTTCATTATAATGAAGTCATTCCAAGGTCGATTTGCTTCTAAAGTATGGGTTGTTGTCACATTTCAGGACCCATACTCTTGTGTGCTTCAACTGTGTGACAGACTTCCTCACATTTTTTCTGTAAAATATCACAATAAATTTGAGTTCATTGTTCCACTGATAATAGCAAACTGTCAAGGGCCTGAGGCAGCAAGGAAGCCGCATATAATGATGCTCCCGCCACCATACTCAGAAGAGGAGATGTAACCAAGAATAGCTAAAAATGGGATTAATTCTGCCAATCTAAAATTAATGGGGTTTCTGACCAAAAAAATATTGCTGCACCTTTGAGGTTTGCGAAAAAGCATTTATATGCTTCATAGAATTACTGCAAAATATTCTGTAGACCAACGTTGAAACCAAAGTTGAATTGTTCAGGGGAACACACAATGTCATGTTTGGAGGAGAACTGGAGAACCACACCTTCACCAAAACATCATCTCCACCTTTGAGTATGGTGGCGGGAGCATCATTATATGCGGCTACCTTCCTGCCTCAGGCCCTTTTCAGCTTGCTATTATCAGTGGAACAATGAACTCAGAAGTTTATCGAGATATTTTACAGAAAAAAGTCAGATAGTCTGTCAAACAGTTGAAGCACACAAGAGTATGGATCCTGAAATGTGACAACAACCCATACTTTAGAAGCAAATCGACTTTAGAATGGCTTCATAATAATGAAATACACGTTCTGGAATAGCCCAGTCAAAGCCCTGACAAAAAACAATTGAGATTATATGGCATGAAGTCAAGAAAGCTATGCACTCCAGACATCCCACAAACCTTGCTGACGAGAGGCAGTTTTCTAAAGAAGAGGGAGACCAGATAAATCCAGATTGTTTTGTTAATCTGATCTGCAACTACAGGAAACATCTGGTTGAGGTTATTGTGACTAACTTAGGGTTAAAACCTATTGAATGCTAGGGTGTACTTACTTATGCCTTGCTGTCCTGTGAATGTTTACATCTTATGGCCAATGAATATATGAAAACGTGTAAATGTTGGGGTTGAATTAGTTAAAGCAGACTCTGGTTGTTCCTTCTTGTGATTTCCGGGAAGATCAGACCATGTTTTATGACCAA
The DNA here is from genome assembly GCF_034702125.1 of Engraulis encrasicolus. NCBI lineage: Eukaryota > Metazoa > Chordata > Actinopteri > Clupeiformes > Engraulidae > Engraulis > Engraulis encrasicolus. Next base: position 27,409,869 of record NC_085876.1, on the reverse strand, counting down.
TTTTAACAGAAAGGTAAGAAATTTCAAAGGGTGTACAAACTTTTTCTTGGGACTGTATTTGCAGTAATTCCAAGTATTGCATATGTGCATGTGCTTATCCTTTTCTTCTCCGTGTGTTCAGCACTTAGATTGACGTTACTATTAGCACAGCTGAGCACGGTCACTGGAAGTAAATTGAATCCTTAGCATCAAGCCACAAGGACGGAATTAAACAGTCTATTTGCACTGTGGTGAATTTTATATTCATTTTTAAGTGCTTCATAAGTACACTTCATATTTTACCAGGGCTTAACTACATATAAGCAATTTCCTGAAATAAGACTAACTGTTCCTTTTAGCTTTTCTCATCAGAAGAACAACAGTGGAAACTCGTGTAAGTTACTAATCAGTCTAGATAAGTAAGTAACGTACCAACCTACACACAGATAAGTGAAAAGTAGACACAGAAACTACAGAGGGTCTGACAGACTGAGGATTAAGCTGTACCATCACAGCAGCGATCACGTGTGACACACTTTTTGAGCAATGTTGCTGACCAACAAATATGTCATTGGGCACTTCATTCGTTCCCAAGTAGGGCTGCACAGTATATGGAAAATGTATCGTTATCGCGAGATCACAGCTTGCAATACACGTATTGCAAAAGTTGTGCACGTATCACAAAAAGTTTTTAAATTTTTATTAACAGCAAATTTGGTGAAAAGATTTTTTTTAAATTATAAAAATGTTGACATTTTAAGTTGATGCTGTATATTCGCAAAGTTTTATCCTGATAAAAAATAGTGTTGGAAATAAACATTGCTCTTAGCTGTTATATACATGATTAAGTGTAGAATGGTAAGTAGAGAGGAGAAAATATATGTATTATATATTAAATATCGGGAGTAATATCGAGGTATACATTCATGTTACCGTGTATCGCATATTTTTCTAATATCGTGCAGCCCTATTCCCAAGCTGCACTGCCCACCTCTCCAGGGGCCTCCTGCAGGTCTGTCGTCATCTCCACACAGCGCTCGTACAGCAGCCTCAGCTTGCGGAACAGCAGGGCCAGCTGCCGCAGGTGCTCCTGAAGCTTCCCAAAGCGGTCCTGATACGCCGCCTGACTCTGGGTCACACCGTTTGGCAGCTGGAAAGTGGAGATGTGACAGTGGCTATGTTTACATGTCATTTTTAATTTCAGAATGAATCATTCAGAATTAAATAGTGCCGTCGTGTTTAATTTGACCTTTCATTTAATTCCGAATTGTGAAGTGTTTACATGAGGTTTTCAAAGGGGAATTAAGCTTTATTCAGAATTAAAGTGAGTTAATTCTGAATTAAATGTCTCATGTAAACGTAGCACAATAATTGTGTGTTTATATGCAGGGATGTACAGGAGTTAAGCAAAATAATGGAAACACCTGTAATTTCAGAGTGGGAAGTTTCATGGCTCAAGTCGACCAGCTTGTTGGCCAATCTTCATTAATTGCACATTGCACCTAGCCTGGGCACTCCCATACTGCCTTTAGTTCTACACAATCGTTTCGATCTGAAAGACACTTGTGATTAGGTCTGGTGGTAACCAGGCAACATTGCACCAGTAAGGTGAAGTGTGAAGAATCAATTAGCAGGGTAAGAGCACAGTTTTGCTCTTGTTGCAATGTTGCAATGCACACACCATAACCGCAGAGATACACCAGCGGCGACGCGATTCAAGCGACAGAGTGTAGCAGCAAGCGATACGAGCGATTGAGGAGACAAGAGTAGGTCCGTACAGGCAGAAGGCAAAGCATTCAAGCATTCCCATTGGCTGTGGTCACTGACCTCTTTACAGTCATTGGCTGTCGCGGCTTGTCGCCGAACCGCGTCATAGAAAGTTGAAAAGATTTCAACTTCAAATTGTCGCGCTCGTCGCGCAAATCGCTCTAGTCTCCAGAATCGCTTTTGTCTCTCGACTCAATACAAAGTCAATTACTTCCGTCGCTCGACTCGCTCAGATCGCCGCTGGTGTATCTCTGCGGTTATGGGTGACATATCAGTTCAAAAAGGAGGAAATCTTGGTGCGCGTGTAACTGTTGCATCTTTGACCGAGACAGCAAGTCTTTGTGATGTAAGAGCCACGGTATCCAAGGTAATGTCTGCATACCAAAAAGAAGGATGAACACCACATCCAACAGGATTAATTGTGGACGCAACTACGAAAAATGAGGCTATATCGTAGCGGCACCACGAAGCATGTAGTTGATGTTTCCCGAGAATGGGCTCCACTCAAATTAAGTCAAGTCAAGTGTGGTCAAGAATGTCAGTTCATCTACGTAAAAATACAGTGAATCACCCACATATTGAATAAAAATAAAGCACACCCATCGCACTAGAATGCACTGAAGTTGCTTAAATAAGTGTTGTATGTTTGCTCCTTGATTTTACTTCGACCCCCTTACACCTTTTCACTAGATTTAACCTACGCCTATGTGAATGAGTAATTATTTCACTATCAACTCACCTGTGTGGCTCTCGCTAGTTGGAAAACCTCCATGGTGCGGCTAACGATGTCCTGGACGGTCTCTTGCCCGATTCGGCACAGGTACACTGGGGAGATTTCTCGCAAAGCCCCCTGTGGAGGCCCAGGTGGTTGCTGCTGCCCACCAGTGCCCGGACCAGGACCAGGGTGCATGTGAGGTTGCTGCTGGGAGGGCATACTGGCAAGACTAGGGCCCTTCTGAGGTAAGGAGGTGGCCATCTGAGGGGGAAAGAAGAAATACTTTACTTAGTGAAACTGTTAAGGAAATTAATTAAACTAATTCATTAGGTCAGACCATGGCAAGTTGATCAGAGTTTACAATTGGCTTTCGAGAAATGCAAATGCAAACACCCCATTTTCAGGTGTCGTTTATGACCTTACAGGCTATGTTTAGACAAGAAACCAGCCATTTTAAAATATAAGTTTTTTTGATATTCAATTCTTAATTTTTCAATATATCATAATTCATATTCTGAAGGTTGTTGTGTTCCATGCTGTGTGTGTAATGTGTAGAGCCAGACAAGAGCTTTCCAACTATACCTCAGACATCCTTTTGTGACTTACACTGACTGATATAATCAAGGCTGAATGCATAGTGTCCTACCCTCACATGTAAACCTTTGATAGTCTGTTTCTCCCTTAAAGGGACACTGTGTGAGATTTTTAGTTGTTAATTTCCAGAATTCATGCTGCCCATTCACTAATTACCCTTTTCATGAATACTTACCACCAGCATCAAATTCTAAGTATTCATTATGACTGGAAAATTTGCACTTTTCATACATGAAAAGGGGGATCTTCTCCATGGTCCGCCATTTTGAATTTCCAAAAATAGCCATTTTTAGCGGCAAAAATGACTGTACTTGGACCCCACTAGAAAATATTTGTTTATTACTCATTAAACTTTCATGTAAAGATCAAATTTGGCAATAGGCAGCCCAATTTCCATGATCAGCATAGTTGCAGTACCCTTTTTGACCATTTCCTGCACAGTGTACCTTTAATATTGGTGTCAGATTCACAAAAATGCAGTTCTGGGGTGCTACCTTGCTACTAAACAGGCACAGCCAGTATGATTGAAATCCGTGTCAGTCGGGTCCCAAAGTGTCTGATATCACGTGAAATGACCCGAAAGGAAAAAGTGAGTAGCCCTGGAAAACATGTTCCTCGCTTTGCATCCTCGATCTCTCTGGTCTCTCCTCCCACAAAGGCCCCTTTTTAATGGGCAGCACAGAAGGAATTGATAAAAAAAACACAGGGCTAACATTGTTTCCCATCATGGGACCTTGAAAGTATCTTCCTAGACACATAGTTTGGAACATTTGGAAAGGAATAGAGAGCAACAGTATATGAAACAAGTAGGTCTACAGAAGTGAATAGCCTATCAAGCTAAGTCTTTGTTACAGATTACAATTATTTCTACAGATTAGAAACTTTGATTTGTTTGCTGTTGAAAATACTCACTGAAACATGCCATATCATGAACACTACCAGGGACCGTGAAAAAAGAACCTAGAAAGTCTTTGTTTTGACATTACCGTGCCGCTTGCAACACTGCAGGGCTAGTATATCTCCTGCTCAAGCTATGCAATCAAGAATAGAATCTGACAATCGCACCGACATTGAAGTTTTACGTTCATAGGTTTACAACACTTTCACCTTCTTTCACTTTCATTCATTCGCTGAATGCTAACATGTTGCTAAGCTAACCTGCTGAATGAATGAATACCGTATTGTAACAAATGTGCGCTCCTTTTAAACTCACCTTGGCAAATTATGATGGGTATTTCCTTACTGAGTAATCCTTATACACTTGATACGTATTTCAACACCTAAGTGAAATCTACAGACAAAAAGCTTTTGACAATCTTACGAGAGCATCAAAACAATGTTTGCACCATTTTTCAAACAGACGTGGGTTTTTCTGACGACATTTCCTCTTTCCGCTTGTTGGCTAGTGCTACTTCCATCCTCCTCCAGAGAGCGACAAACTCACTAAACAAAGGGGCATCTCTCTCAGACATTTGGGGACTTAAAAGTTTGCAAAGACAGCGCGTCCCGAAACAGAGTGAAGGTCGGATAATATAGGCTTAGCTATACTACTAATAATTCGTACATGAAGGCAGATTGTGATGACAAACTGTGTGAAAAAATGCCCTTTTTCCATGTGTGTCAGGCCAATTGGCAGGTTTGTGATGGCCTGCTTTCTAACATTTGCCACCAAGTTTCATCCCTTGTCAATTTATCATACACATGAAAACACACACACACACACACACACACACACACACACACACACACACACACACACACACACACACACACACACACACACACACACTGATAGTCACATATTTCAAGTGTGAGTTCGTAATCTTGAATATTGAATGCTGTCTAAAGCAGCGGTGGGGAACCTATGTCTCGAGGGCCATTTGCCATTGTCATAAGCCTGCCTGTAGGCCTAGTTCCCAGTAGGTACTATTTTTCACTGCAGTGAAACACACAAATGACTTGTGAAATAGTTCTTGCATAGCCCCCCAGAAATGAGTAGTTGCGCCCCTGACTGTCAGAGATCGACACTGATTATCGTCAAATCAACACGAAAAGATCCCTTAGCGATATCACTCACTCACACACACACACACACACACACACACACACACACACACACACACACACACACACACACACACACACACACACACACACACACACACACTTCATGTCATTTCAGTCGAGTTTCAAACCAAACACACTCAGATATTCTATCTCTCAGGAAGCTAAACAACAGTGCCTTCCATTTGTAGTCAGCAACAGTGCCGTGCCTAAATAAGGTTGGGAAACACTGCTCTACTCTACAAATTCTCTGTCTCTCTGTCTCTGTCTCTGTCTCTGTCTCTGTCTCTCTCTCTCTATTTCTCTCTCTCTCTCTCTCTCTCTCTCTCTCTCTCTCTCTCTCTCTCTCTCTCTCTCTCTCTCTCTCTCTCTCTCTCTCTCTCTCTCTCTCTCTCTCCAAGCCCCTCATTACTCATGCAAAGCATCCCCTAAGCCCTTCAAAGTTGCATTTGCATCCGCGTGCTGGTTCCTCCCACATAATGCCAGAGTATCACACCAGCAATTCACTGCCATCTGATAAGGCCATTTTGCAGCCCCAAATGAAATTATATGTAAAACTAAACAAAATGACTTGTGCCACCTCGGGTGGAGGGCATCACGGGCGTGTTAGCTGCAGTTAAGGCTCATCAGGCAGGGACGTGCATCGTAGACAGTCATTCCCAAACTGGGGGTCAGGACCCCTAGGGGGGTTAGAAGTACTATGGAGGGGTCGTGGACAGAGGGGACTTTGCATAAAAATGAGAAATCCACAGCTAACATAGTTTCATAAATTGGTTAGTATTAGCAACAGTATTCACTTGTCAGGTCAATAGAGGTTTTGTTTGTTTTTCTGTGAATTTCAAGCAATATTAACAGACAAACTAGAAATGGAAAAATATTAATGGACAAAAAAATGCCGAAGTATATGGGGGTTGGGGCGGTTGTGCAAACATTAGGTCCAAAAGGGGGTTCACACAGTAAAAGTTTGGGAACCACCGCAGTACTGTATTTTATTGGGAGAATCTGAACCATGCCGCTCTGTTTGCATGAAGAGTCTTTTAAAACAGAGATGGTGTCATTGCGTTGTTATAAGATGTCAATTGCACAGCACAGCTTCATAAATGTGGTTTGCACGGTTGTTTGCATGTGTGTGTTGGTCAGGAAATGCTTGGGACAGATGGGATACCTGATTTCTTTCACCGTGCCCTTGTCTTCAACCAGGTGGACATCAGTACAACACACACACATTTATAGTGTATAGGGTGGCAAGTGGAACATGTGGTGATGGTGGTGGGGGGGGGGGTATTTATTATCACACACTTTTATTCATCAACCATTTCTAGATGATAATATCAACATAGACCACAAAAGGAACTTTCAAAAAGGGCCAGTAGGTCAAAGTGTCAGGTGCTTTATTATACCTGTGCCTCCCATGCCGAACTATAGAGCGTGAACCGAAAGGTCGCAAGTTTTAGTCCCAAGTGACGGACTACCGTAGGTTGATCTCAGTTACACATAACCTGACTAGAGTCACGCCATCTGGCTGCATTTCTCTAAACTCCATGTGAGGACGTTCCGGTGTCCTCATGTGAGTACTGTGAGTTAGCCTGATTATCATCAACGTTCAAATCTCTTCGAGACTTGGTCTGACCAAGAGCATAACAATTAACATTTCCCAAAGGGCATGGTTGACCTGCCTCCCTAGGTTTGCTTATATTTATTTTTTTACTGACAAAGTGGGAGGAGTTCCCGTATTTTTGGCAACACAGAAAGTACTTGCATTGCCCTTGACCTGACTAGATGCAACGCTGAAAGTGTTGCGTCACTAGGAGGGCATAGCCTGGCTAACTGTGAGTAGGCTAATTGAGTACTGTGAAAGTCAGAGTCGTTAAAGGGGTATGCCACTATTTTGGGGCTTAATACAGTTAAAATCGTTGGTCGGGGTTTATAAAGGTGGTTAAGTGTCTTATTTTTCATGTTAAGCGTTGTCTTGCTGAAAGTCAAGTTAAAAATGTCGCTAAGCTAGTGAAAGTCAATGGATCTGTGTAGCATGTAGCATGCTACACGGATCCATTAACTTTCACTAGCTTAGCGACATGCTCTCTCTTTTAACTTGTCTTAAAGAAAGACAACGGCTTACATGAAAAATAAGACACTTTCCCTCCTTTATAAACCCTGGCCAACGATTTTAACTGTATTAAGCCCCAAAATAGTGACATACCCCTTTAATGAAAGAATGAACCAATCAGGATCGCCGGGTGGGATTTTCCAGATGGGTGGCATCATGACTCCTTCTTCAAGATTTCAAGATTCAACATTTTTTGTATTTGTCCCGAAGGAACTTTGTCTTTGACATAACACACACCATATAACACACAACGCTGATACACATGATGTAAGGATTTTTTGATAAGGAGCCTCGTTCGAAATGGTATCGGTTGTCGTGAAGACAAAGGCGAAACGCACCAGCTAGTGAGGGTCAGGTTAAGTTACACATGCATCAAGGTCGTTCATGATGAAATTGTGCTGCTTTTGCTAGGCAGCGAGCATGCCCACTGCGTGCCGCATGAAGCATCCTGGTTAGAATTTCTGTCCAGGACGCGGCATATGGGAGTGACCTCTGCGCCGCTGCCATGTCACATGGTGTTAAACCATTGTGGGAACAAATGTTTTGCTAAACAGCGGCGCAGGCCGGTAAGAGCAACTGCTCTGGCATGGAACCTCCTCCATGCCGTCGGTAATCTACCCTGATTGGCATTCATCTATCTGACGCGAATTGCGGCTGTAGTCCACATGCTTGTGAGGCAGTTCACTCGCTGCTTCAAGTAGGAAGCAGTGTTTCTTATGTCTCGGGAAATCACGTTAGATATTTCTATGCATTTTGTTTGCCAAGCATTCACCCCCGCCTTTTTTCAGACCAAGCAGATCTCGTTTGATCAAGAAAATATCTGCTTGGTTGTGACCGAGCCTATTGAAATAATCAGGCAGCCATGGCCTAGTGGTTAGAGAGTTGGTCTTTGAATGGCTGCATATGAATCAGACCTTGCTAGTAGGCCTAGCCCTGGAGAATCTGTGGCCCTCCCCTTCCATCCATGGTTGAAGTTGAAGTGAAAGGATTTTCACTAATACCGTGTAATAAATCACTAATACCGTGTAATAAAGTCGCTTTGGATATGTATTGTATTGATGGATATGATTTTTTATCTTAACTCAACATAATTTCCAGCAAACTATCACAGCTCAGCAGCACTACAACACCATCAGCGTAATGGAAGGCAAAGGGGAGAGTTGTCCTGCAGGTCCATGGAGATGGGGTCCCAGAATACTAATGGGGTCTTCATTAGTAGTGGGGGCACTTTCTAATGACTTTGTCCCGGGCCTGGACAAACCTGTCAGCGTCCCTGTGTCCACTGTCTATCTATCTCATATAGCACTTTATGCACGTAACACAGTAGCAATGGCATTATAATAAAGTCATGCAGGGCTGACTCATGCATTGGCTTATCTAAATTCAACGGGACGGGAGCACTCTGTTCCAGGAACTACGCAGGGTGATAAAAGGGAGAGATAAGACAACTCACCTAGGCCCTATTCACAAAGCTTCCAATTCATCCTGCTGCGTATGTCAGGCTGGCCAGGCTGGCACGGTGTGTTGTCGTGTCGTTGAAGGAAAAGGCAAGAGAGGAGAAGAGTGCGTTTCCTTGTGGGTTTCACAATAGCCTTGAAATGATGCCCATTGTCAGGACTCTGATAGGGGACAAACACTGATTGGCTGCTTTTTAGTCAATTAACTAATTAATTAATTATTAATTCATTCATTAATTCTTTCATTACGTTTGATGGCATGAACTGATTTTTTTGAGTTTCAAAATACAAAGATGAAAAACATTTGAGGAATGAGACAAGAACAAAAGAAAATAGTTTCATTTTTCATTTCTGCATTTCCGACCTTGTTGTTAAAGACGAAATGAAGCAGTGACCTAATATAGGGGTCTATAACACCAGTAAGATAAGCCAGCAAATATATTTTTTTTTGAAGTCTGAAATTTAAGCCGTTAATAAAAAAATAAAGCACAAACACGTAACGTTTCTGTTAACGTTTCCAGCCAACAGCGGGTGACGTCACGCGAATGGTAGTGTACTATTCTAATGCTGTTATGATAGTAGTGAATGAAACATTTGGGCCTTGCGTGGCTGATTACTGATCATGGTGATCGAGGTGAGGACACAGCTTGATACAAATATTTGTAGGCATCCAAACTCGTGTATGCTTTCAGATCAATACCTGTGTAATGTGATGGGTTTGTAACAACATAAGTGCATGTGGGCCAAAGTCAGGTAAAGACGGGGTAAAATCTAGTCTAATGTCAGTAAACAACCCTGATGGAAGCAGGCAAACATTCTGGTCTAAGTCTGCTAACTTTAGCTTTTACAAATACTAGCCCACTAGCTTCCCTTGCAATGAAATTCTTTGTAGATGGACTATAGATTGCTTGACATGAACTTTTATGCGCACCGACTCCACCCTGCTAATTGAACCTTCACACTTCACTTTACTGGTGCAATGTGCAATTAATTAAGGTTGGCCAACAGGCTGGTCCACCTGAGCCACGAAACTTCCCACACTAAAATTACAGGTGTCTCAGTTATTTTGTCCAAGCCCAGCTGTATATAAAAAACGAGTATACGGAGAGGACATAGAGAGCACATAGAAACAGATAAGGAGGGAAGAGCACAGATGAATGGAGATATACAGTTGAGGACGATATTATTACCCCCCCTCCTGAAATTAGACATTTCTCTTGATTTCTCAGTAAGAATTACCATTATTCACCGTTTCTGTTATTCTGGAAACAAATACACTGATGGAGATAATGTTCAATGAGTTGAATTTGGATTTTTCTATTGTTACGATGAGTTTAAACAAAAAAGGGCAAAAATGACAAGGACAAAATTATTAGCCCCCTGATCATTTATTGTCAATATGGCGCCATTTATGAACCAAAACTGACAACAGGCTCTGATAAATTGCTACCTAGGTTGGCTCGTGCCCCACTAGGGATTTTGGCCCATTTCTTCACTGCAAAGTGTTCTAGCTGGTCCAAATCGCATGGATGCTGAGCATAGACATTAACCACAGACTCTCAGTGGGATTTAGGACTGGACTATGAGCGGGTGATTCCAATATCATGGTTTTAGTGTCCTTGAAGAACCTCTGAACTAATCTAAATGTATGCTTTGGGTTACAATGTTGTTGGGAGACCCAGCAATCCAGATTCAGACCCAGACTCCCTGTGTCTGAGGCTGAATAACAGACTAAACTTGATGCCCTTCCACTATGTGTAACTTTGGAAACTGCGTAGCCTCATTAGACCAAAGAAGCATTGGACACCTGCCTAGATGATTGTTATTGACCTGGCCTCACCTGGAGTTTTTTTCCCCCACCAAGAGAGACAGTTGTTAGGGCTTGTCATCATATTGGGCTTTGGGGCCATCATCACAGAAGAACCCCTTTACTAAAGGCAGTGCATATCAGAGTGTTATTGAGCTTTGCCTGTGAACATTTGAAAGTCAAAAATGAGTTTTGAACGTCTCTGCTTTCATCTGATGATATTCAATTGCACCTGCTTTGATGCATGAATTCTGCTTCTGTCAGGTGAAGAAAGGGATAGTCCTTGAATCGTTATAAGATGGTTTCCACAATTAAACATGGTGGTGGATGCATCATTCTGTGGCAGCCCTAGCCACAGGAAACCTTGTTTGGGTGTACGGCACCATAAAAACTGAAAATTATGATAGAATGTGGAAAGTGACCTTGCAAAAATATGCTCATAGAGGGAGTTAAGATCTTCACTGGATCTTTCAATAAGATAATAACCCAAAACTTGCATTCAAAATAGTTCAAATGTTCTTCAAGGATACTAAAACCATGGTCATGGAGTGGTTCAGACCTCAATCCTTTAGTATTTGAAGAGTGCTGAAAATGAATGTCCATCCTCAACATCCATGCAATTTGGACCAGCTTAACTATTTGCAATGACAAAAATGGGCCAAAATCCCTGGTAGGACATATGCCAACATAGTTAACAACTAATCAAAGTGCCTGGTGTCAATTTTTGTTCATAAACGGCACTGTATTGACTATTAATGATAAGGGGGCTAATAATTTTGTCCTTGCCATTTTTACACTTTTTTGTTTAAACTCATTGTGAAAATGGAAAAGTCCAAATTTAACTTATTGGATATTATCTCCATGGTGTATTCGTTTCCAGAATAACATACATTTATTAATAATGATCATTCTCAATGATCAATGAGGAGATATGTCTAATTTCAGGAGGGGGGCTAATAATATCGTCCTCAACTGTATATTTATGGATAGATGGGAGCAGCAGTGTACTACCAGAACTTCTGGCAGTCTAATCTTGTCGTTCGAAGCACGCTGACGTCAGACATTTTTATAGCGCCTGTTAACGAGACAGCTAAAAGTGACAACATCCGCTTCATAAGGAAATGTACAATCATTAAACTTTTTTCAATTGCTTTTTTCCCTGACATTAATATCAAGGAGAACTGACTTCACATATGTATGCTTTAGAAAACAAACATCATTTATATATATGCAACATGTTGACTCCTAAAATGTGAGAAACAACTTCAAGTTTGCTGTAACATTTAAACAGCACTGAGGTAATATTTGCTGATAAATCTGGTGGTGGTGACCACACATTCATGCCAGACATCCTTATCTAATCTTGAATATTTCAGGTCTACCCCTGGACATCCCAAGTATGTGCAGTCCTTTGTTTAAAGCAGCTTGCTGAAACACAGTGGAGGGAGACAGATGATTATTTCTCTTTACCTTTGACATCTAGACAGAATGGATAGATACCGTAGATCATTGACCTGAATTACGTACTGCATATGTCACTGAGAAAGGTAGATAAATGTAACACAGGTGGGAAGAGAGAAAAAAGTTCTCTTGACATCCACAAATACAAAAATGTAAACAGATCAGGCAGACGCTGTTCAAACTCAGGAAGTCGAGGGAATCGCAGGATGCATTCCAATATGTGACCTTGCATCCTCCACTTGTGCTTGTGGCCTTGTACCAGGAAGTAATAAGTTGTGATGACATCACTGACAACAGCATTATATTTCAATATCTCGCAAAACCTCAATTATAAAGTCAATTTCTCATTTGCAAACGGGATGGTGAATGAAGAATAGTCCCCCAAAAAATGTTCTGACTCGACTGACGGCGGGGAAACTGAAATTGTTTTCTCCACGGAGGCGGGGCATCAGCAAAACGTGAGGCCACAGGCACAAGTGGAGGACGCAAGGTCGCATGTTGGAATGCACCCACACACTGGGGTCATCGAGGACACAAACGAGAACAATCCCTCGTATGTTATCAATCTACTCATCTACTCAAATAGGGCCACCATCACTCACTGTCATTGTCACCTTAACGTGTGTTTTTTTTCACCCTCAGAGTTGTTCATTGATAATCAGCTCTAACAGGAGCTAGATAACCTCCACCGCCTTGACAGTGCTTGACCGCCTTGACAGTGCATCCTCTTCTTCAGTACCACACCTGCCTGTGCCTGCTGTTTTCTCCTCCTGTTCCTTCTTGATGTGTCCTATGCTCAGGGCTTGACACTGGCACCTGCCAACCGGCCAAATGCTGGTAAAACTTGACTGTGGCTAGTAATACTTTCAATGTCACTAGCCAATTTGGCTCGCATGTTCCTTATACATATATATCATCGTAGCCTACATTCTGTTGTTTGCCCCTTGTATATCAATTGTTTGTATTTAAGTTCAAGAAAAAGCTCAGTAACTCAGTTTCTATTTGCTTGACATATTTCCATGTAGAAAGCTATACACTCATCTTGCGTTAGCACCTCATCTGAGGTTAGATGTACACTATCATGATGAAGAGAAAAAAAACACTATCAAATCTGTGGCTAGTGGAATACCTGAATGGTTAGTGACTCGGCAAAACCACTACCCACAGTGGCTGATGGGTGAAAAAGTTAAAGTCAAGCCCTGCCTATGCTGTGGCTCTAATGGCGCACTTGTGCACTTCGGGCACGTTTCAGTGTGTGAGGGCGCGTATGCTGAAAATTCAGCACACTGAAAGTCCAAACTTTCCCTCGGCACTACGCACTAAAGACCTCAGTGTACTGCGTGCAGTACTATGCAATACACAGACAGCAGTGCACTGACACACGTGCGCTACTTGAGACACAGCATCTCTTTTTTCCTGCTATTCACATCTCTTCCCTGTCCCACTCTAATACAGTTCCCCACCATTTTATGGCAGCAGATGCCTCTCCATTAATGCGCAGGCTACTCTACTGTGCACTGTCTGAAGTGGGCCCCGTCGCTGCGTGTTCGTGTACGTGCTTGTGCTTGTGCTTGTGTGTGTGTGTGTGTGCGTGTGCGTGTGCGTGTGTGTGTGCATGTGTGTGTGGATGTGTTTGTGCGTGTGTGTGTGCGTGTGTGTGTGCATGTGTGTGTGGATGTGTTTGTGCGTGTGTGTGTGTGCATGCGTGTGTGTGTGCTTGCGTGTGTGCGTGTACGTGCTTGTGCATGTGAGTGTGTGTGTGTGTGCGTGTGCGTGTGTGCATGTGTGTGTGGATGTGTGTGCGTGTGTGCATGCGTGTGTGTGTGCTTGCGTGTGTGCGTGTACGTGCTTGTGCATGTGAGTGTGTGTGTGTGTGTGTGTGTGTGTGTGTGTGTGTCTGTGTGTGTGTGTCTGTGTGTGTGTGTGTGTGTGTGTCTCTGTGTGGATGTGTGTGCGTGTGTGTGTGCATGCGTGTGTGTATGTGTGTGTGCGTGTGTGTGCACTAGTACTAATGGCTTGTCCCTGGCTGTGTTCCAGAGTGTCCTGATAGGTAATTACAAGTAAGATACGGAGGTGTCCTCCTCGCATCCCTGTCCCGTATGCCAGCGTGACTTTTTGGGGGAGCTACTATAAAAAGCAAACCAGCGGGCCTGGCCCCACCACACCGAGCCAGAAAAGTGGGGGAGAGAGAGAGAGAGAGAGAGAGAACCTGCGGCAGAGGACAAAAATAGTTGAGGGTAAAAAACAAGGAGGAGGAGGAGAGCAAGGAGGAGGAGGAGGGCAGAGAAACACCACAGGTCAATGAAACTAAATATATGAGGGGAAAAAACACAGGTGCAACAGCTGGGCAAAGAAAAATATAAAAACTATATTTAAAATTGCCCAGAAGAAAATCCCAAAAAATTAGCTAAAAAAAGAAAAGAAAAATTACAAACAGAAGCGCAAAGCAAGCAGGAAGATAACGTTGGGTGACCTTTTTTTTTTCGTGAAGAGCCAGCCTCGGCTGAAAGGATGAATCACCTTGCTCTGTTCACCTGTATCCTCCTGCTCGTCATAGAGGTAAGTTGAGGCACAGCGCCGCTCACAGCATCTGACACCGACACTGGCACTGAAGGAGACTTTTACATGCTAAGGTAGAGTGCCTTTTTGGGAGCAGCTATTTCCTCAGCTTTCAAAAACCGAGTTAAATATTGAAGCGTCCACTCGGGTGATAATGGATTTCTCACTGACAAGGGAATTCCATTTTCACAGGTATTGCAATGGAAAAAATATCTTGCCGCATTTGAGCTCATATGGTTATTTTTAGAACATGACCTGCCATATTAGGATGACAGAACCAAACTAGACAATATAAAGAAATGGTCTCTCAATAGAGATGTGCATAGGGGTGGACTTAATAGACTTAAAACCTTGGGTTGGCTGCGCAGGGCTTTCCAGGTTCACTGTTGCGAAAGAGTGAACAGGTCCGAGTGGGAGAGGATCCCCTTGTGCTTTCTAACATTGCAGTGTTTTTGGATGAGCTGTTTACGACACTAGCAAAATTATTTGTTAAGACAAGAGGGTCTTATTTACTTATTAATTTTCTTGAGTTGCCTTGACATTCATTTTGCAAGTCAGTTGAAATAGGCAAAGGCATTCTGATTGTTTGCTTGTTGATGTAATCAGAGAGAAAATTACTTTTGGCTAATATATAATCTAGCCTATATTGTTCATTTAGTTAATTATTTAATCGTAAGAATAGAACTGGTAAATTAGCCATTCATGCTTTGGGTGAAGTGTTAATGTTGGTCTGCTCTTGTACTAAAACAAATCAGTGTACCAATCAAATGTAAATGGAGCAGGGAATGTATGCTACACCTGTAATAATATATAGTAGCCTAATAACAATTGTTATTATTAAATAAAAAATGTGTATGTCAAAGGCAATTTGATGAATACATAATTTGCAAACAGTTTTGAGACAATTAGCCAATTTTTAATAGAACCTGATGAGTTGTATAATGACCCCAATCCCCCCCCCCCCCCCCCCCCCCCCCCCCCCCCCCCCCCCCCCCCCCCACCCCCCCCCCCCCCCCCCCCCCCCCCCCCCCCCCCCCCCCCCCCCCCCCCACCCCAAAAGAAGAAGAAAAACCACAGGTTAATCCTCCCATCATGAAACCCCAGACAGCATGGAGACAGAGATCGATATCTGCCCAAGCAAAGCACACAAGCACATCACATCACAGGTCGGCAGGAAAAGCAGGATGAGAAAAAAATAGAAGGAGAAAGAGAGAGAGAGTGAGAAGGAGACATTGACAGCGGACACTTACCTAACTGCAAAGCTATAGGCACTCCTGTCAGGACATGCAAAACAAGGCCTGGCATGCCCTCCTCTAACAAGCGACCTTTCACAGTTTTTATTATACATGGCGGCACAGAGCAGATAAAAAAAGAAAACTAAAGCATGGAGGTGGCATGAAAAGGGCACCCATGCTGCAGTACCAAATCTTAGCCAGGCCATGCCCTCCTAGTGACGCAACACCTTCTGTGTTGGCACTAGTCAGGCCAAGAGCAATGCAAATACTGTTTCTGATTTCCCGCTTTGCCCGACACCAGTCAACCAGTAGCAAACCTAGGGAGGCAGGTCAACCATGCCGTTTGGGAGACGTTAATTGTTATGCTCTTGGTCAGGCAAAGTCTCGAAGAGATTTGAAAGTGAATGATAATCAGGCTAACCAAATCTATCTCTAAATCAGGTTCATCTCCCACTGAGCGAAGTTACATGCACAAAGTATTCTGGGTTCCAAAACAACTTCGAGAATATTCGTTTACATGTGTGGAACAGCATTCTGCAACTGACATATTCCTGAAACACAGCCCCAATTGGCAGTGGTGTAGTCTGCTTTTTTTTGAAGTGGGTATACTTGAGCATTTTTTGAGGTGGATATACTGTATATATTTGCGCTATTCTAAATAATGGATCAATACATTTTAAGTGGGTATACTGAAATCCCAGAAATTTAGAAGTGGGTATACTCCGTATACCTGCTTTCTACGTAGACTACACCACTGCCATTTGGTAGGAATAAAGAGTTTACATAACTAATGCACAAACAGACTACTTCCACCGTTTTGTGTTCCAAACAGAGTTGCCAGATTGGGCAGTTGGGCTGCTTAGGATGGCTGTCTGTGGGTAAAAATGGCATTTTAGCAGGAACAATGCCCAATTTTTGGTCATAGAAATCAATAGAATTGGGCAGGATTTAGTGCTTCCAGGCGGGTTTTGAGCATTTTGGGGGCTGGAAATCATCAGCCTCATCTGGCAACCCTGGTTCCAAATAGGAATACTCGTAGTTATTGTAATTGTACTCAGTGATTGGGGTCAAAGGTAATATTCAACTCTTGACTATAAGCAAGAATGAAGGCTGTCAAGTTTTACGCAACAGGCATTATTTTTAGAGTTCAGGCCAAAGCAGTAACTGTAAGTTGGATGCAAGTTCTTTTCGTTCCTCAGACCAGAGTATTTCAGTGGTTTGCTATGCAGCTTCTCTCTTCAACCTCGGATAAGAAGTTAAGTTGCAAGAAAAGTTCACTGTTCACAAGTTATTCACAAGTTCATTTACATGTACTATGTTACATGACCTCTGACATGGACAAATAGCAATCTTCACAAACATACACAATGACACAATGTAGATAAGCTAGATTTTAGATTAGGTAAAAAAAAGAATCACACCATTTGTACCTACAGTACAGTAGCACAGGAGGAGATCCTTAAACTTACTCTTTACCTTGACTGGAATTTGGGCTGATTTTGCTTGAGCAGATTCAGCAAATTTGCTGCAACAAATTGACTGACAGAAATGTAAGTTTCTAATCAGGTCCTTCTGTTGAATACAGTATACCAGGGTTATTAATTTATGACGCTGAAATTGACACCAGTGCCCATTCGCGCTCATCGCACGTTTATGCATCTATCGCAAATAGTTATTTCCCTTTTTCCAAAGTCATGATCATATTTTTGTTTCTCCCTCTACAGCATACCCTAAGTCATGTTGATCCCACTGCAGCTGGTCTGGATGGCTACACAGCCGATACCAATCTTGTGACAACGGCAATGAACAACGGCCAGCCCAGCAACATTAGCGGCCCAGTAAATGGCTCTCTGCACTCGGGCAACAGTTCCAGCAATGCCCCCTTTCCAGAAACTGGACATGATACGGCGACTCCAACAGCGGATGCGTACGTGACAGGTGTCAATGGTAGTGACCCTGGAGCGGCAAATGGCACCGGCAAAGAAGGGACAACCGGCATGGTTCTTCAAGCCACCCCACCTGCCCACCACCTCGCTCCTCTGCCACACCACACCCAGAGTGCCCTGCAGGAAGGGCCGGGTGGGTGGCAGCCTTCAAAGGGTGGCACGGCAGCCTTAAGAGGACTCACACTGCTCCTCCTCTGGGCTCCAGTCGGTGTGCTCTTGAGTCAACCATGAAGTACTGTACCTCTGCCTGCACTTGACTGAAAGTCAGTGTTGCTCCTTGTTGTGGTTTCCTATGGCTTCCCACCTTGTGGCATAATATAAAGCGCGACCTCATTGATGACATTTTGATACGTTTGTATTCAACATCTTGTAAAAACATGATTTAGAACTTAGTCTCTCAAGTTGCTTTCTCAATCAGGATAATGAATGTGGGAAAGCCCCCCCAAGGCCGCTCTGTGCAGCTTGTTTCCTGCAATACTGAGGCCACAGAACAGAGGAAACAAAGCGAGGAACGACATTGATTTGCACTGTAAGTGGAGACCTATCACAGCAGGTCACTACCACTGACTGACTGATTGTCCTTTAAACCATGCGGTACCTCTGGTTTGGTCAACAAACTGACCAATCCACAGTGTCCACAGTGCAGAACGATAACAAACTCTGCATTGAATGACACCATTTTCTTGCTGATCCAACTTACCAAAAGGCATTTTTAGATTAGCGTGGTAGGTTCCATTAAACCAGCGATACCTTTAGGAGTGGGCCTATGTTAAGAAGATTTTTAATGTAAACGAAGTCTGCCCCATGAAGGTAGTATAAGAACTGGAGAGAGTGAATAAGTCCCACCTCCAGTCATTTCAATGGGAAATGCTAGGCTAGTGAATTCAGCCAAAATTGAACGAATTTTTCAGCTTCAACGATGGAGTCGTTTCCGCCGCCAGTTTATCAGCCAACTACGTGCCACGTTAATGACTGACTTACGATTGACCAGAAAGATATATGGAAGACCAACCACACACCTGTATAGGTATGTGTGCCCAACACTAAACTCGCGCATCCACTAATCGCATCCACCCTCTTTGAGCGAAGTGGAGTCGGAAATGAGAAAATTTGTGAGAATTGCGACGAGAAAGTGCCTTGCTAATCGGCGAAGCTAATCAGCCAAATCTTGACCCCCTGGTCTGCCCCCATTAGAATAGCTCAAATCTGGGAAAGGGCAGAGCCAAAAAATGCAGCATCACCAGGTACTGACAAGTCAAGGGTAGCGTGAGCAATACAACAGCATATTGAAATTGGCAGAAGTTCTCCTTTAACTCTTCTTTAGCTCTCTGCAGCCTGTACTTGATTTTGGATATGTACATTATTTTCCCATCTGGTTCAGCTGATTGTGTCCTGCTTGTTTGAAAATGCACTGTTGATGTTTATGCAAGATGTTAATGTCCTCGCACATGGTCCTGGACTTTGATAATTACAGTAGTGGCGATCAGAGTGACATGATCTGAGCTATGACAGACCCTAGCCAATCAGTACTGAGCTATGACAGACCCCAGCCAATCAATATGGCTCTGGGGCAGTAAAGAGAGTAGGCATCATTTGGAATGACGTTGAGGATCAAATGTCAACCATAATACACATAACATTGAATGAACTGAACTGACCGACTGACAAATATGCCATATACGTAATGACAGCGTCTTTTGCAGATGAACGTTCACCAAAAAAGGGGGGAAAATTAGACTTTAATTTCTCAAAAGCCATTTTTTAAATATAGGGTGTAAATATTCTTTTTGACCATGTTTGTGGCCTACAGAGACAGACTCTGACAGGATAAAACAATGATGTGTTCTTGCAGAATGAGCACAGAGTTTCCACTTGTAGAAGATATTTCTGAATGGTCTTTTTTTTGGTGTTTTATTTTGTTAATAAAATGAATCCAATAACTGGGATGAAATGCATGTCTGTTGGGTGTTTGACTGTGAGCTAACAGCAAATTCTAATTTACAGGAAATCTCAGATCATAATTCATTCATGCACAGACACAAAAAACAGCATACATACAAAAAACAGCACTGCACAGCACAGCTCCAGCAACACATCATACATCAACTTAGTGCTCAGTGCTTACAACACTAAAATCACGAATGCCAGATAATGATTTTTGTCATCAATTTGAATATGTGTCCCTGGCTATTACACTTCTTACCTTTGCGAGAAAGCACCAGGTAAGCTTAGGTGTTCTCAGTAAATAAACATTCGAATCCTCACAATGAGTATCCATAAAACAGTGGTTCCCAAACTGTGTATGCTGTGGCCCCTTTTTTGACCCTCCCATAGGCTATTCCAAACACCATTTATGTTTTATCCTTTATCATTGCTACATTTCAATTTGAAATTTGGTTACCAATCAATTAATGGAACTATACTAAGTGTTAACCTGTGGTTTTCACAATTTTATGCAAAGTCTCCTCTCTCTGTAACCCCCAGCAGTACCCCCACCACACCCCTAGGGGACTCGACCTCCAGTTTGGGAACCACTGCCATAACATAAAAGATGGCTGACAATGGCAATGATCCTTTTACACCTTGGAGCCGCTGCTAAACTTCCGCACTAAGGGCGGAATTCTCCCACCCGCTTAAGTCAAAAAAAGCGTGCAACAGCGCCTCCGAGCTTACTCAAGCCAGTGAGTAAGCGGGGCTTACGCGCGATTTCTTCAGTTGCGCACTTTGGGTGGGGCCAGGCCAAAATCAGGGAGTTTCCCATGTTAATCGATCCTAAGCGGATTCTCCCGTCCACTTACGCGGGTTTGCCTTTACGCGCATCAAAGGGCTGTAGTAAGGTCAAGCGCCACTATGAGGTAAAATGTAATATTGCATTTGATGCTCGCTTGACTGGCATTTTGAACATGTTACACGGTAGGCTATGCTTTGTTGATGTTCCTTACCGTCAGCGTAGTCCAAATCGAAATTCATTCACAGTTCCACATAAACATCCTACATTAATTGTGACAAAATATGACCAGCTGCCCAGAGCATGTTCTCATATCGGTGAACTTACAAACAAAAGCAGGCAATTAATTCATCATGTTGTCCCGACGGACGGTAAAACCAAAAACACCTCGTTGCACCATGCGCAAGTAAGTTGACAAGGCACGTCAGACTAAAAACCGCTGTTCCAGTCGTCCTAACAGCCAAAGTATGCCTATTCAAAAAACAACCGTCACCATTTTACTATGTTGTAGCCACGACGTTAAGTAGGCTAAATGTTTTTTATTGCAACTCCTCCACTTTTGTGATTTATTGGAACTCGTGCATATATGCACGTAGCCTATTAAACTTTCTGAACTGATGCCCGACCTACAAAACCACCACCTACTGAGGTAGGCTACAGGTTGTCCGATCTGTTTTTGTAAGGCAGAAAATATTTCCTGAATGTCATTACAGCTAAACGTAAAAGGGTAGGCCTACATATCAGAGTATGTCTTTGGCATTTCGCATCTGGTCTCTATTACACTCCATCAGCTGCGCGTTTAAGTCCTGGCTTGGCATCGCATGCCCATGTCCAATTAATTCCCATGTCTGCGACAAAATATAAAGTCTCCGTTTTTTCATGACGATCGATTTCCTTGTTCATTCTTCGGCATGCATGTAGCCTAAGTGTAATATGCTGACGGACAGCTGAGATCCACATATTTCCAATGATATTAATGTCACGTTGCTGTACAGAGAAGCGGAGAAGCACTTTTAAAAGTCAGCAAATACAATGTGTTTGTTACTGTGGGAATTAACTGTGGGAATGATCAGCATTTTAAATCGGTTTTTGATTTCCGGAATTGTCCAGGCAACACGCCAAACTCCATTTTTAACAAAACGTTTCATCATGTTTATTATTTCAATCAACCTGTTGCGCACCATAACGCTCAGCGGAGTTCCCGCCAAAGGTACACATTGCGTTTCCATCTCAATATCTCACCTCCACTACTCGCCTTGTGTTTGTGAAAATGAGCTGAGGTTAGATTTTGAGATGCTTTTGCACGAGGACTTTTGGCACGTGGTTCTAAATTCAAAGTTAAAGTTCAGTTTTGGATCTCAATGGACTGCCGAGGTTTTCACATGGTTGATCTGAAAATCCATGCTCCGTGGTTTCTTTGAAACCACAACTGATGAAGTCGGGGAAGACTCATCCCCCCATTTAGCATATATCACGCCCATGTTGGGCTACGCGCTGTTTTTCGGAGTTAAGCGCGAGGGGTGTGGTAATCTTTCAGAGGGGAGAATGCGCGCAGGATCGAAGCGCGTAAAATGTGCGTGCGTAAAACAGACTTAAGTGGAGACGGGAGAATTCCGCACTAAGTGCCTCCATTACCATAAAACTGCATTTTTGCATCTTGCGCACAGCAAGGGAGATGTAATCACATTTTCCTGTACACTTGAATTTAATTTTTTAAATGAACAGTCACATGATTTTCACATATTTGCAGTTTCACAAGTATGCATGTAATTTTCTTCTCAGCGTATTCAGTACTTAGATTTATTAGTATTTACATTATTAGCATGGCAAAGCATAATCACTGGCAGTGTATAGAACCATTGGCATCAAGCCACAAATGTTCACTGGATGGAATTAAATAGCCGTTTTGCATGCTAGTGAATTTTGCATTAATTTTAAAGATTTTTATAAGTACATCTGATGCTGTTTTGTTTGGTTCCATAGACCTCCATTGCTGCGTTTAATATAGAAGTTAAAGTAGGCAATGCAAACACTGACCGCACGTATACACCGGCCGCGACCTGAGCAAGGTGAGCGACGGATGTAATTGACTTTGTATTGTATTGAGTCGCGCCGCAAAAGCGATTCAGGCGACTAGAGGCGATTCGCGCGACAAGAGCGACAGTTTGTAGTTGATGCGGTTCGGCCACAGCCGCCACAGCCAATGGGAATGTTGGAATGCTTGCAGTCTGCTTTTAACGGACATACTCTAGTCTCTTCAATCGCTCGTATCGCTCTTGCTGCACAGAAGCGATTATCTGTCACTTGAATTTCATCGTGGCTGGTCTATTCGCCCAGATAGAGAAAAAAATCCTATGTATTCTCACATTTTACCAGGGCTTAACTACAGGGGTCGGACAAAATAACTGAGACACCTGCAGGGGCGGAGTGGCCCACCTTTTCCCACCGGGAGAATTTTCCCCTTGGCGGCCCTCTTTAAAAAAAAAAAAAAAACAAAGCGAACATGGTTTCCTAACCAAAAAGACAAAAGCCACGAAATCTGCAGTCGTACTACATGTGGACATTAGTGTTGTCAAAATATCAACCTGAAGTGGAGAATTGTAGCCTACACCTTGATGAAATGCACAGCCAGTGGTGTAGTCTACGTAAAACGCAGGTATACGCACCCATTTCAAAATTTCAGGGATTACAGTATACCCACTTAAAATTGATTGATCCATTATTTACAATAGCACAAATATATACAGTAGACTATACACACATCAAAAAATGCTCAAATATACAGTATACCCACTTCAAAAAGTAGACTATAGGCCTACCACTGGAGCCATCATCACAGTCCAAAGCATTCATAGGCCTAGGTTAGGCTACATCACGCTACTGTTCCATGCAAATGTGCACTCCACTGTCATTGTGACAGTTTGAAATTGAAATATCGTTTAAGGAAGACAGGATGAGCATGGGCACAAAGTTTTGGGTGTGGGGATTTTTAGAAGAGTAGGCTTACAAAATATAGTATAGTAGCCTATAGCTTACAAAAAGTCTGTCTACATTGTGCAATAAACCCACCATGCAGCAAATAAGCCAAACTTAGCTACTTCAAACCACAACCATAAGTCAACAAAATGTATAACCAAACGGTGTAGGCCTACCTTAAAACGCTGTCTTCTCGCAGCAAATGTCTTTGTTTCTTGCAATCACTCTACTTTAATCCACAGCTTATTAGCCTACACACCCAGCACTGGTCACATCAGAATCTTGTGTGGTAATTATTTTGTTCCATTTCTTCAGACATAGGCTACATCCTAAATGTACCACATATAAATATATGTATGATAATAATATTATTTCGACTATAAGGAGATATACTGGTAGGCAGAGACGTGCGGTCAGGGTAGGCAGGGTAGGCAGTGCCTACCCTGGGATAAATGTCTTAAAAATAAAAACTAACACGTGTTTTAAAAAAATATTCTTCAGAGTTCCTATACACAACAATAACATTGATTCAGCATAAATGATGAGCTGTTTAAAGTACAGTATACGCAGGACAACGATCAAAAACCTAAGTAATCGCACGAAGCAAAGCGCTCAGGCTTGGGCAGGTTGCCGTGGCAACGCGCAGTCCCGGCTGGTAGCAGAGACAGGCTGCTGGTAGTGAAAGCAGAGCTTTCGAATGCCAGCCAGGCAGCCCGGTAAGGCTCGCTTTTCCTCTGCCTAGCCTGCCTTCAATGCTGTCAATGTAAAAGTTTGCGCATGCGTATTAAGTTGTCACATAGCTTGTCAATGGGACTAAAAGCAGAGCCTTTGGTCTCTGGCGGGAGTATGTGAGCCAATCACAGCGCCCAAAATGAAAAATTGTTACAATTCAGGTAGTAGCCAATTTCTGCCCTACAGGCAGCTCAGAGCCATTGATAACACACTTTTCTATTCATGACTCTGAGGCAGCTATGATAGTAACAACTAGCAAGGCAAGGCTTGTTCAAATCTCTAGCCGTATCGGAAAGAAAACATGGCAGTCTTTGGCTTTTTGTCTTTATTATTTTAAAAAATGCCGAGAAGTAGCAGAAAGACGGTTCAAGTGACAGACAGCTGAGCCGTTTGCAATCGCTGCATTGTGGAAATATTCAACATCAGATGGGTAGCAGCTTCAAGTAGTTTGAATACACTGGGACAAAATGTCTTCATCATGTCAACCACCCCGGGCTTTTAATGGAACTAGCTTGCATGTAAAACTGCTTTAAGGTAAGATTCATCTAATTATTATGCTGTGGGTAGCCTTTTAACATGAACATGCTCAAGTTTGTCGTGGTGCCTTTTGTTGTCACTTGTTTGTCAGGGTGTTGACATTGAAGATTGGTTGTGCGGTGGTGGACATGAATAGACCGTGTGTGTGTGTTATTATGGACGCGAGATTGTTTTTTGAGCTACGACATGACTCCATTTCCCTAATTTATTATGATGATGACTACGCGATGCGTGAGTTGTGTGGAGCCTGTTAGCAAGTGCAGCTGCGTTCTTTTGAAGTGCACGGCACGCGAGATCAACGTTGAACAGGACGATTGACTGGGGATGGTTTCTCGGAGTGTTTGAAACACCTTGCACAACCGTAGCTGAAGTGTTTGAGAATACTATCACGCACAAGAATGAGTCTCAGAAGTGGTTTCGTTGGTTTACTCGATAGGCTACTGTCTGAATGCAGGGGTCATGTTTGCAAGCAACCCGCCCCCTTGCCTACTTTCCTTCTTGTCTGAGTGTTTGATTAGCAGCAGAAAACGCGGCAGTGAAGCAGGAGCTGTTACCTAGGTTGGTTTATTGCTAAATGTAAATCGTTTCCCCCTCACATGCTATGGTGTGATTCACAGTTGACTAGACATTTTATCTTCAAAAGTAGGCTACACTGTGCCACCCTCCATCCATGTGAAACACCCTGGCATTTGCAACAGAATAAACAGAAGAGCAACAAAATCAACTGCTAAAGCCAAAAGTTAAAGCTTTCCCCCCAAAATGTTGTGATGTTGTAGCTTTCTAAATTATTATTGTAAAATGTAGGCCTACAGGTCCTTAAAGGTGTACAAAGTATGGGTCCTGGAGCTAATTTGGCAATTTGGCAAAACAAATAAGTGTAGCTGGCCTTTTCAAGAAATTGAAATTATGTTTTCACTTATTGTTTCAGATTTAGGTCTACTGACAATGTCCAAATGTCTAAATAGTGTAGCCTATTTACTTATTTAGTTATTAGAGCTGTGGTGGTTAAGCACTGATGGCATCTTATAGCCTACTATATACTCACAGTATTTAGAGAAACATACTAATTTGTTGCACATTAAAGACCATATCAGCATGTTTATGTGAATAGGCCTATTTGCCTATTCAAGCCATACCTTGTGGCATAAGGCCCCTCTCTCTCTCTCTCACACACACACACACACACACACACACACACACACACACACACACACACACACACACACACACACACACACACACACACACACACACACACACACGTTACATTTCAGATCTGCATGAAAGGGAACTATTTGTTCAAAGTTTTTAGTCTTTTGTAAAAGTTTTTAGCTGATAGTGACTCTCCAGATTTGATAAAATGCAGGAAATTGCATCTACATACATTTTTTTCTGGGGGAGGACCGAACCCACCGTTAATACATATATATAAATATATATATATATATATATTCTATATTTACTGCCTACCCTACCATACCCTTCACTGCACGTCACTGCTGGTAGGTCTAACAAATCAAAACAAAACCCATTGCTTCTGTTAGGTGCCGTTATCTTGCTTCTGTTAGGTGCAGTTATCTTCCTTACCACTTGGTGGAGTCTGTTCGTAACCCAAGTCAATAACCACAGAGCAAGTGAATCAGGACTGGAAAGACTGTAAACTGTAACAGTCGTGTGGA
The DNA here is from genome assembly GCF_034702125.1 of Engraulis encrasicolus. NCBI lineage: Eukaryota > Metazoa > Chordata > Actinopteri > Clupeiformes > Engraulidae > Engraulis > Engraulis encrasicolus. Next base: position 27,383,526 of record NC_085876.1, on the reverse strand, counting down.
AATCGGAAAATAAATCATAATTTATTCATATTTCCATCCTTTGGTAACCAATATACATATCACAGGTTCTTCAAATACTGAAAACGAAACTGTGTTACTAAGATCTTGTAAACTTCCGCGATCTACGGTGTATGAAAATTATCAGTAGAGAAGGGGTGTGGCCAATTTACTGTTTGACACCGTCAGTGAGGTATTGCCGTCTGGTATACGGTATAAATACTGGCCAGTCAGCTCATATCCTGAATAGAGAAGTGGAAAGTGGTAAGTCAATGCTTATAAGTACCATTTCAAAACTTCAGGGCCGATAGAGAACGCAGTGAGGCCGCATTGTTACATTTCACGGCCGCGGCCCACCGGGACAAGTCCCCGATCTCCCGACGGCCACTCCGCGCCTGGACACCTGTCATTTCAGTGTCATTTAGTTCCGATTGCGTAAACAGTCAATCGTGTTGGATGTGGTTCATCCTTCTTGGTAGTATGCAGACATTACCTTGGATACTGAATTTCTCCTTTTTGAACTCTGACAAGTCACCCATAATGCTGTATGCATTGCAAATTTTGAGCAAAATTGTGCTCTTACCCTGCAAATTGAACCTTCACACGTCACTTTACTGGTGAAATGTGCCATTAATGAAGATTGGCCAACAGGCTGTCCACTTGAGCCATGAAACTTCCCACACTAAAATGACATAAATAAAAAAGTGTCTCAGTTATTTTGTCTGACCCCTGTATATATGAGCAATTTCCTGAAATGAAGTGGAATGTTCCTCACAGTGAATGTCTGACCTGTTCACATCACAGGAAAGATGTTTAGAAAGTTTATTCTGCAATCACATGTAAGTGATGCCACATTTGTGTCTGTCCTTGCCTGTTCAAGGATAGACTTACTCTTCCACCATTGCTGAGAGGCTTATGTCTGGCAAACAGGATGCTAGCAATTACTGTACATATTAGCAGCCATGAAAGCTGTCAAGCAAACATCTGAACAAGCCGAGAGCAAATATTTACTGTACCATGAACCATGAACTCTCCAGCTGTAGGCTAGTAAATTTAACTTGAACATGGATAGTGACCTTCAATTACATTGTGGGAGATGTGCTTGTCATGAGGTCTGATTATGCAATAGTATTGAATAAGCCAGAGGTGTTGGCGCTGGTTTCACAAAATGCTGAGGCCTGTAAGAAAATCATACCTGTAAGCCGCAGGACTGACATATGACATGACTGTGTCCCCAGGCAAAAGGTGTGTTTGTTTAAGGGCAATGTTATTGCCCCCCCATCACATCGTAAAAACAAAACGCTGTCCTATCGAGGATTACGTAACATTGTGGATGCAAATTTGATTGGCTAACAACGAAAACATTGTGGATGCAAATTTGATTGGCTAACAACGAATCTGTGATGTCATAGAAACAAAGACACATCTGCTTTTTATTTAATGGAGTTTAGTCTGAATAGAGTGGTCCATTTACTTAGAAAGCATACTGGTCAACTATAGAATGTCTAGGCCAGTGAAGATTAGAAAACTCCGATACTTTTTTTGCAATTTTATTGTGGTGCCGGTATAATGACTACTGTTTCTATACACATTGCGTCATTTTGACTCTGAAAAAGACGCACTGAGTCAAAACGTTAGCCATTGTTAGTCAAACATTCTTTCCACTTTCTACTGCCCTGGGGTAAGTTTCTCAAAAGAGAAGTTATTAGCCTGTTAGCAACTTTGGTAGTTGCCAATGGGAAAATGCATTGAAAACAACAAAGTAGCTTATGGAGTAAGCAACTTTGATTTTGAGAAATTCACCCCTGGACTGTGGGCACCAAGAAGGTTTTAGCGCAAGTGACTTCCCTTTTCCTAGCTGTTCCATTTGCTTGTCAGGGCTCACAAGCCTGGATCATTGGCCCTATGTACACACAAACAACATACACACACGCACACGCACACACACACACACACACACACACACACACACACACACACACACACACACACACACACACGCGCGCGCGTGCGCGCGCACACACACACACACACACACTGACACAAACACACACACACACACTGAAAAATTGAGCCCTCTTGTATGCAAAAAATGGGCAGCTTGCCAATTTGAGATGGAAGGATAACACTGTTTTGTAAACTGTACAGTATTGTATGCTTTGTCAGAACACAAATTTAACATTTATCATCTTATTACAGAGATTGCTGGTACGGGTGTTAAAAAACAAGATTTCCTTTCAGATTTCCATATGTAGAACACATGGCCTTGTCGCCCACACAGTATTGAATAAAACACTTATACTGTGCAAGGTTCCATAACCAAACACAAGGACATAAAGATAATAGTAAATGATCTTGGGGTGCCAAGTGGGTTAGTATTATAGGTCTATGCATGTTTAGCCTTTGTGGAGATTTGTGTGCATGGTGTTCCTGCTTTTGAATGTGTACATCAGAACCACTTGGAAAGTGAGTGCAGCTGAACCGTGTTACAGAGGATCAAGGGTTTTTTTGGGCTCAAGCGTCAGGTGACGCAACGACATCTAATGCTAATTAATTAATTAGTAACGGTGGTTGATATGTTGCAATGAATTTGCTTCTTAGATCGTACACTAAAAACAATGAAACAAAAAAACCATACAATAGTGGCACTGGCTGTGGTTGTGATGCCCTGACATGTGCTACTGCTGAAACGTCACTGAACACAACTGTCATCCTTCACATGAAAAGTTCAAGAGTTTATTTGCCATGTCAAAAAAATTTATAAGATTTTTTTTGTAGCATATCCCCTAACATCAAAACAAAACAAATACAAACAAACGACAAGACACACAGCTGAAAAGCACATACAATAAATATAACCATGGGTAGACACAAACTGTAAACCGAGATAGCAGACATTACACAGCAGTACAGATTATGCTGAGATAATAAAGTGCTTTAAGGGTAAAGTGCATAGAGAGTGTGAAATAGTGATAATCAGTGGGTATGTGTGCTGTTCTTAAATCTGGATGTGGATGCTGTGATGCTTCTATATCTCTTGCCTGATGGGAGGAGGTTAATTAGATGATGTGCTGGATGTGAGGCATCGGCTATGATTTTCCTTGCCTTACTGATGAAAAGCAATTGCATGCCTCCCTAACACAAGGTCAACAGACCTACCTGTACGTCACATACAAACCCTCAAAATACACAAATGAGTTTCTAACGATAGCATCATCGTGTATAGAGTTGCTGCACGCAACTGAAAATGAAAAGTGTTGATATTTACATAGTCAACAATGGAAATGTGAGACGAGGAAAACTCTGACGCACTGATCCAAACAATCAAAGCAATAATTCAGGAGTGTAAGAGCACCAGCTGCAGTTTGTTTGGATCCTTCAGAGGAGGCTTGATTCAATTTGATTGATTTAATATGTGAGGCCTCATATATTCAAATTGAATAGAGCCTCCTGTGATGGCTGTCTGATTTAAAGGGACACTGTGTGAGATTTTTAGTTGTTTATTTCATTTTGAATTTCCAAAAATAAAAAATTTTAGCTGCAAAAATGTCTCTACTTGAACCATACTAGAAAATATTTGTTTATTACTTACAAAACGTTGTAACATGTAAAGATCAAATTTGGCAATTGGCAGCCCAGTTTCATTGAGCGGCATAGTTGCAGTACCCTTTTTGACCATTTCCTGCACATTGTCCCTTTAAGTAGTCTTGACATAGAACACGTCCTCCATACACTTCATCAGGGCCGTATAGACATTTTCAAATACAGAGGTCAAATGCTGTGTAATGTACTGCATACTGTATATTTAGAACGCTTCAAACACTTCAGTCAAACTCTTAAATTTGTTTTCATTAATCACTGCCTTGAGGACAAATGGGGGGGGGGAGCATATACAGACTGATGTTGATCATATATCGATTTTCATTTCATTTTACATTACTGATACCGAGGACATGGCCTCTGTGTCCTCAATGGTAGTTATGGCCATACACTTCAGTCCTATACTTCTCTTAACTTTCATTCATGTTCTTTCCACACAAGATGTTTTGAGCCAACTACCAAGTCAAAGTCAAAGTGTACTTTTTTGTTAATTCACCATGTAGCAAACAGGGTTCCCACTGGTGCTTGAATTCCTTGAAAATGCTTGAATTTCAATTAAGTGTTTTCAAGGTTGTGAAAGTGCTTGAATTTTTGGTGAAATACTTGAAAATGCTTGAAATGTAAGTCAAGTCAAACTCAGTAAGCCAAATAATAGAAATACATTCTTCAGTTACATCAAAAATCTGAGGGAGTGAAATGTCAGATGGGATTTGTCATTCGACACCCTAAAATTGATTAGAATGCAGGAAATTGGACATTTTAGGACATTTTTTAAAAACACACCCCCTTCCCGCGACCTATTAAAGGTGCTGGAAAACTGAAAATTTGGTGCTTGAAGGTGCTTGAAAAGTGCTTGAATTTGTTCATGAAAAAGGTGTGGGAACCCTGAGCAAAGGATTGAAAGGGGGTTTCACGAGACACTGCAGGCAGCAGACACTCTATGCCTTCTTGTCTGCTGCAGAGCAACTGCAATTCAAACAACACAGGTAAGATGTTGTCACAGAAGTGTATGTCACAGAATGTCATAGAAGTGCGTACACCCTTCACATTTCTGGAGATTTGTAACAATATGATCTATTCATGGGACAACATAAAAGGAATTTCACGTTGATACAATGAAGAGTAGCCAGCGTACAACTTAGCTGCTCCAATTTATTGTTCCATCAGTTTTTTAAAAATACAGCCGTTAATGTATTAAAACGTATCTCACAAAAGTGTACATCCGATGTTAAAATCCCATAGAAAGGATCATGATCTGCTTGGGTTGTCATGGGACATGTTGATATGCACGTTTCTTTTGGTTAAATTCAGCTTTCCAATGTTGACAGCATTCACGCAGCCCTAAACTATGTCAGTCCCACTACCATGTTTGATTTTACAGATTGGACACTTAAATTTCTACAAATCACGTTTTACTCTACCACACATGCTTGACACCATTTGAAACAAATGTGTCTATCTTGGTGTCATCAGACCACACAACATACAGTAGTTCTAGCAATCCAATCTCTGTTTGTCCATCATGAGACCAAGATAAACAAATTGGCTTTAGATGTCAAGCATGGTGGTAAAAAGTGGTCTGTACAAAGAAAAGTGTCAAACCTGTAAAATCAAGCATAAATTCCCATGAAAAGATATATTAACAAATCTGCAAGTGAGGTGAGGGGTGTACTCACTTCTGTGACCTACTGTAACTTCCTTGTGCGTGCCGTGCCCATGCACATACGGAAAACTTGGTGAATGACGGGTGGTAATTACATTGAATTTAGGATCTGTTTTTTTTTTTTTTTGTGGTTGCTGAGGCTTTCCCCCTTGCCACTCAGCAACATCGTTGGTTGTTGGGGCAGCAAGAGGAAGTGTTTGGCGTCTGGGGCCGTTTGGGTGTTGCTGATTGGTTGGTTGTTGAGACTGTTTCCCGCAAAATGTGTGTTATTGGGTTGCTGCTACATTTGATAAGGGGAAGCTTGGCTAGACAGATAGATAGACAGATTCATAGATGCGTAGATTGCTTCATTGTCCTCAAGGAGAACTTTGTTTTCACCATCCATCAAATACAGCCAAAACAAATCGATACAGACAGACATCAAGACATCACCACCATTGAACATCAACAATAATGATGAATTATCAATAATGATGAATTATCAGTAATGATAATGATCATCAGTAGTAAATATAGGAGCTCTGGTTCAAATTATGAGAGCGTAGAATATTGAATGAATGATGCGAAGGACAGCACTCTTCAGTTTTTTTCTTTGTTAATTCACGCCCGAAACGTTCGTTCGTTCGTAAACAAAGAAAAAAACCTGAAGAGTGCTGTTCTTCACTTCATTCATTCACCTAGTGTGCGCGGTAGTGTGAGCGCGTCTTCTCCACTTTTGAAGCATAGAATATTGGATATTAGCCTACTGTAATATGTTCCTGAAACTTCCCAAGAGCATACTGCGTTTGGTAGCCATTTATTTTCCTTTCTTTTTTCTTTTGAAAGGTCAGGCACAGGGCAAGCAGGCAGAGCTTTTTATTGTTTTCAGTGGATATTAAGTTTATGCCATAAATTAATTGCTGGCACTACATGCATGGTTTACTTAACAATCCCACCTGCTGTACGCTGACGTGCGTGTGTGTGTGTGTGTGTGTGTGTGTGTGTGTGTGTGTGTGTGTGTGTGTGTGTGTGTGTGTGTGTGTGTGTGTGTGTGTGTGTGTGTGTGTGTGTGTGTGTGTGTGTGTGTGTGTGTGTGTGTGTGTGTGGTTGCAGAGGTGTCAATATTAGCTCTTATTACCTACGTATGTCTTACACCAGTTATTCCACTGTGCATTACCTGATGAGGTACAACAAATATACAACGCAACTGATCCCTTAGAATAAAGCCGTGCCAAAAGTAAAAACCTTTATGCATTTGATCCAATCATTACATTCAACATACATTCAACCAGCTGAATCCTCTGAATGTTAAGAAATTATTCCTTAACTGTGGGCCATTTAATCAGGAAATCATCTGTGTTGGAAAGAAAATGTTGAAGGGTTAAGTCAGTGTAAAATTCTGCAGGTGGCCTGTGTATTCATCTGTACAGAGTACAATAGAGTTGAACTAACTCTGAGAAAGTTACACTGACCGAAGAGCACCAATAACACTATACTTGAGTGAGACCAAATGCTATCTGAAACCTTGTTAATTTCAACTAAGAGTTATATTAACACTGATGTTTATACTGTGTACGTATGTAATACTTTATTGGCTACTGTGTGTGTCATATGGAATCATGTGGTTCACTTTTGGGTTCAAGGTTTCAAAGGAATGTTTGATTGTGCATAGTTTTGTATCAATGTAGTTGACTACTGATTAAAAGTGCACAGGAGAAGGTACCATGAGCCACACACACACACACACACACACACACACACACACACACACACACACACACACACACACACACACACACACACACACACACACAGACACACAGACACACAAGACGCATAACTCAAACAAGCTAAATTCCTTTAGACAAAGACGTTATTTAAACAATCAACCCACAATCGACACATGCAAGTCCTTCAGGTCTTACACAAACTGAGCACATCAAATATTCTTATCTCTGTATCCATGGTCCTTTGCCTGGTGTGGCTGTGTCTTCTGACGCTGGATACTCAAACAAAGAGAACCGAGACATCCAAAATCTTTCTATGGACTATGTCATGCGTGGCTTGAGGTCCGTTTACGGCCCTTGACGCCATTTTATCCGGCCTCTGATATCATTTTAATGTTATGTAGCTTCACATGATATATGACATATATTTCATTATCAATTGAGTTATATTCAAGGGACTTTAAAGGGTTTTAAAGGTGGCTGCCTTCTGTAGACCTAAAGTGCATGGAGAAATCCTGGTTATGTGTTCATAGTGCGGCCCTTGGAGGACTTTTGGAGGAAATTTAAGTGGCCCCTCGAACGAAAAAGGTTCCCCACCCCTGGGCTATGCAGATCTCCTATGGCACATACAGTATGAAAGTATCCCGCTCATTTTCCTTATGTGGGTATGGCACACATACACTAGAGTATTTACTTTGCAAAATGCAAATATTATAGAAGGAATGTGTATGTACAGTATGCTCATATACAGGCCCCTTACTATAAAAGTGGTCTGTGTCTCATTTCCCCTCAAACAGTGGCGCCAGCAGAAATAAATCCTGTGGGTGGCTAGCTGAAGCTAGGCAAAATCTTGGGGTGGCATACCCGACGAAAACCCAAATGTATCGATCTAGGCTACAGATAGCCTACTGGGGTTGTTATATAGGCTAGATAGCCATTTTGTTTATTATTAGGATTAAGCTTAGTTATGTAGGCATACAGTCTTATTTTCTATATTGTCTCGATCTCAAGCCCATTGTGTATGATATGATAGCCTATAAAATACAGTGCTGCCAATCAATTTAAAAAAAATTATAATATAAAATGTCACAAGTTGACAGACATACACACACACATACACACGTGGAGAAAAAGTGTCTCTCATACTGACACAGGAACTACATTTTCCCAGTGGGTGCCTTGCTCAATTGGCACCTGAAAAAACAAACATATCAGCTGAGGTATATTGGTTTTCACACTAACAAATATCTTCATGAATTTTGGCTGCAAATATAGCACTTTTCAAACAAATGAAGCTAACATTTTGCTTATGCTTTCATTAATGACAGCCCTGCTGACATTCATAAGCAGAATGTGCAAGGGTAGCTTTCTATAAGTTGACCTAGCAAAGGGGAGGACCTCAGACGTTTTGTCAACAAAACAGCAGAGATCCAATATTGATTCAGCAACCATCAATACATCTTCAATTGTTCGACTTTGTTTGTAACCTAAAGAAGGGCTTAGCAAGTTAGCATTCAAAACGGAGTATTAGGGGACAGTTTTTAAGTATGAAATGTTTAACAAGCAGTTCGTTTTTTGAAGTAGCATATCAGTTAACTGCAGGAGGCTAAAATGCCATTTCCTAGCAACAACCAGTTTGAAGTCCTCAACACATTGTTTGTAATCAAATATGGGCCATAACTTTTCAAAAACAAAGCAGAGAGAACGTTGTAAATCATTTATTTACAGACTGACACCTTTGTTGTTGTCCATCTCACTGCTGTACGCAGCCTGCCCGCCCGACGCAACTGAAGAGAAATGAAGAGCTTACGTTAGACGTTACGTCTTTCGACTTACGGTGCAAATCCATTTGTCAGTTTTACGCAAGCCGTACCAACGCATTCAATTCATTTTCAATGAAATGCGGCATATCGTCGTTACCGGACTCGCAATGCATGTTGGGATTCCGGCACGGCGAGCGTGGGTCCGGTGGCACGTCAAAAAGTTGAGCTCTCCTGAAAGTTATGCAAATTAGCAGCGGCTGACGGACTGCGTTACCCAATGACTGTTGATTACATGAAGATGTCCCATGATACCTGTGGTCATCACGAAGGTGCATTTCCCTCGGTAAAAGTAGATTTTTGACATCTGTCGAACTTTTGGATGTACACAATATAGACTACAAGCATGTTGCATGTGCTTATGATGCCAGGGTTCAAATGATTATGTTCGATTTCGACCATAAGCATAACAACACGAGGCCAAGCTGTGTGTGAAAAAAACACATGTGCCGAGTTCGGTAAGAGCATTTTGAACTGTAATTTAGGGGCAGTTGGTTTGCTATATGGATAAAAACGGCTAGAAATGTAGATTGATATACTTCCTGTATATAACTCCCGGGCCACGCGAGCTGTAGTAGCAGTGCGTCGACACTGGGACATCCAGTACGTCGAGCTGCGATAACGTAACGCTATAATGGATCTCTAGCCTGACTCTCGATTCGAGGGAGGGGCGGGTCTACCTAGCGTAGCTTGTTATCGTGCATGCTGGGAGTTGTAGTTTAGCTAATTCTACAAGCCATGCAAGCCAGCCAGTTTAACAGATTTTGTTTTGGTGGCTAACGTGGTGGCTGAGAGTGATCACGTGGTGGCCATCGAATCACTCATTGTTTCATGTATTTCTTCATATTGGTGGTCTGGTAATGGTTGTGAAGTTGAAACTTCATCATGATGAAGCAGGTCATTTTGGTTAATATTATACAGACTCTAGTGTATAGGATGGTTTGGGTGTTGTGGAATGATTATTTAGCTCTTATTGGGAGCATTCCAGTAGCCTTAAGGCCGATTCGCACGGGATAAATATATTACCTATGGACCCCTGGTAATTCGCAATTACCCCTGGACCTACGTGATTTTTCGGGGCGCATTCGACAGGGATAAATAAACGTCTGTTATTTAGTCAATTCACAGACATTACAAGTAGTGCAGCAGTTAACCAAAACAATCGTTCAGTTTGTGATACAAGCATGAAAATTGGTATACATATGAAGAGTTCAGATGCAAAACCCCCTAAGTGCCATTTCAGAAAATAATCTTAATTCATTTTTATTTAATACAAAGCTATCAAAATTGCATATTTTTAAATTTTATTTATGTAATATAACTATTTATATGTATTATCAAGTACATGAATGTATACCAAACCAACAACAGGGTTCTCTAAAAATATAGAAGTGCAGATCTTCAGAAATGGAGTTAGGGGGTTTTGCATCTGAACTCTTCATATAGCCAAAGGTCTTCCAAAAAGATCTGGATATGGAGGCATCATGAGTTTTCAACATGGTGCCCATGGCAGCCATTTTTCAAAATGGCCGCCAATAACAGCAGTTTTCTTATGAGTAATGGATATATGATATTTTAGACGTATTTACCATTCACAGTACTTGGTAAATGTCTTGTGAATAATTGAAAAGTTGTCATGAATATTCAAGATGGCCACCATTTTCAAGATAGCAGCCGTCACTTTTATGATTGTCTAATATAGGTGATATTGGTGTCAAATCAGTTATTTTTTTATGATGCAGAATTCAAATTTGCAACTTTGGAATTGACCAGAGGCTTCCTTTTATCTCACTCTATACTTAATGTACAGTAGGCCTATACTGCCCTACAATTTCAGAACGCAGTATAATTCAAAATGGCAAACTGAGAAAAAAGGCTTTAAAGTTTCCTTTCTGTCCACGCGACTGTGTTGGAGGTAAAGTGGTGATGACACTTCCATATAATACTTTTTTATGGTGAAAATTTATGCACACAAGAAAAAAGCAAAAAAAACAACATTCTCATTACTTTTTAGCTGAAAAATCATTATACTGCGTTCTGTTGTGGTATTACTGCCTACACCAAAACCACGGTGTCAATGGAGAAGTGCAGTATAATTCGCATTATACTGCGTTCTTGGCTAGTACGACGTAACCTCCTAAAACCAAAAAGCGCAGTATAATCAGTTTTTTGCTTTTTTTTCCGAAACGGGACCAAGTTGGGCCAAAAAAATTTAACACAAGAAAAAGAAGGTATTTTAAAGCCAATTTCCGGTCTAAACCCATTTTCGACCATTTTCAAGATACTGCGTTCTGATATTGTAGGGCAGTATAGTATCACTGTTTCTTTCAAGAGGGCAGCCATATGGCCAAAAACACATCATATAATTGTAAGAAAATGAGTTATAAACCTACTTTATTAACATGTGATCTAATAAATTTGGCATGGGGTTCAGTGCCAGCTAAATACACTCCGCCTAATAATGCCATAGTATCTGTTATTAATATGCTGGTTGTGGTAATGGTTTAGTGATAGTGTAGTTTAGTTTCATAAATGCTATTTAATGTTACAACCATGTAGTTTTCATTATATGTACAGTAGGTAGATAGCTGCACCTGAATGGATAGGATGTTTTAGTACGAGAGAGCCGAGCCAAGGGTAACAGGGCTTTGAATGACTTTCATATACAGTAGTTACCCAGATGGTGTACAGATCACACAGGAATTAAATGGAACTGGATAAACGATCGCGCTAAGTGTGGGTAATTATAAGAACCTAGTTGTATCCCATACTTTAATGTGTTTACCTAGTAAAAAGTAGTAAAAACAAAGTTTTTTGTTGGATGAGAAAATGTCTAAGAACTTCCAACTTGGACATTTTGATGGTGAAGGACCATCAATTCTTGCACAGCCATAATGAACAGGAAGCTATATTACATGCCGAGGACACACAGCAGAGGCATTGAGATGTCCTTTGCAATCAAAGCGACCAGAAAAGGGGAGTGGTTTACACTTCACTTGCAGAGCAGTTAACACATTGAGTACCGACGACGTAATAATGCGTTTTTCACGCCCATGCGTTGTATACCAAAACGTAAACATACGTTTTTGCATTTAAATATCATATTTTGAATCTACACCCTTCAATGGACAATATATGTGATTTTGGTAGCTCTGTGATGGACATAAATGACAACATTTGCAGTCCAAAGTTGTTTGATTGTTATGATGTTTGAGTGTTATGATTTGGATATTTTAATTTAACTTACCAAGATGTCTGGATGCCAACCCATGTCGCCTATCGCTGCCTGCATTGATTTCCCTAGTACGGTCACTGTAGCATGTGTTGTCTCTGACTTCACGCAATAGGTAAACACCATTGTATAGTGCCTGGAGTATCTTGAACTTTCTGGACTTGCTAGACCTTTACCAGATCCTTGGATCCAAATGGCACCCGATATGTGATTGCAGTAATGCGCTCCGATTTGGACGTTTGATCGCCAAAAAGATAAGTTTCTGTGTCTTCCTGTATGTGAGAAGCCAGAAGCTAGCATGGCTACATATCATGATTCCCTGATTGTCGCTCCCAACGCAGGACGCTCCCCTGTCGGCTCGCTCCCACTAGCCAGACTATCGATCAGGGTGGGACTACACGTCCGGAGTGATAGAAACACCTGGGACTACACGTCCGGGAGCGATCTCAGTTGGGAGTGTCCATCTGCCACCGCATATGATTCGGATCGGATGGGCTAGGCTACATCTAAGCATCATATCATTTGGATTTGTTGTCAATGTTGGGCTATTATTTCGGGAGTCATCGGGAGCTATTTTAGCAAATGTCTCACCCTCTGCATGTGTGCAAAGAGTTTGTGTTCAGTCCACGTGAAAAACGGGGATTTCAAAGGGCATCGATTGCTGGTGTCGTAGTGTGACAGAGCAGGAGGTGTGCTGCCGTATTCGTGAATCGTGCTATGTTGTTGTTTCCCTAGTAGCCCACGATCGGTAGCGTGTATTGTGTCTGACTTCACGCAATAGGTAAACACAGAGACCATTGTATATCGTGCCAGGAGTATCTTGAACTTTCTGGGCTTGCTACCTAGACCTTTACCAGCTCCTTGGATCAAAATGGCACCCGAATTGTAATTGGAGTAATGCGCTCCGATTTAGAAGTTTGATCGCCAACCAGATAAGTTTATTTGATTATTCACCCCTATGTTGAACTGTCTTCCTGTATGTGAAAAGCCAGAAGCTAGCATAGATGGCTACATATGGATCGGATGGGCTACATCTAAGCATCATATCATTGGGATTTGTTGTCAATGTTGGGCTATTATTTCGGGAGTCATCGGGAACTATTTTAGCAAATGTCCGACCTTCTGCATGTGTGCAAAGAGCTTGTGTTCAGTCTGTGTGAAAAACGTGGATTTCGAAGGGCATTGATTGCCGGTGTCGTAGTGGTTTAGAGCAGGAGGCGTGTCTTGACGTGCAGGAAGATGTGTGTCAGAGCTAACCTTGCACCAAATTGTGATTAAAACCAACTCATCCCCTTTCAAACTCGTCACATTCTGAAGAAGCGCACCCTTCACAAAAACCTCAATATCTCCGATTGTAGCTGAATTCCATGGATACCCACTTCGGTTTAGCGTGGGTTTACTCGGCAATAAAAGCTCGTAGAGACACACAGTTTTCACCTACTAAGAGGGCAGCGTCTCCACTTTCAAACGAGTCATAACATATTTCAGTGGCCCTATCACATAATAAGCTGTGAGTCTACAAAAAAACGTAAAAAAGGGCTTAGAACGCTGGTATTCTACGACATAATTCCGTGAGCACCGCCGGTATTCAATGTGTTAATCCAGTTTAATGAACCTGGCCAGTTCCCTTCACCTTTCAGATTGGACTGGATGAGAGTCATGGTATTGAAGCAACCATGGTTGCAAACAAAAGTGAATAACATCATACATGCAGGTCAAAGTTTGATGAAACCATGTTGAAAAGAGCAAAAAAGCGAGTATGCAGTGAAAGTCCTGATGATGAATCAGAATGCAAACTCTGAAGGTCTCAGCCAAGTCAGGCCCCTGAAATGAGACAAGACATCTGTTTCTTCTGTAGACAGCCTGCTGGCAATGAAGACTTCCGTGAGGCTGCAACATTGCAATTGGACAAAATAGTGTGTGCTGCTGCATCCCTACTTCAAGACACAGAGTTAGTTGGTCGACTTAGTGTTGGGGACATGGTGGCTATTGAAGCTAAATATCATCCCAAATGTCTAGTAGGTCTCTAAAATCGTGCTAGAAAGGCTAATTTAGAAGGTCTTGAAGATAATGTTCATGGACATGCAGCATCAACCTCTGGTGTTGTGTTGGCCGAGTTGGTGCTCCATAGGAGAGACCAGACAACATGATAGCTCAGCACCTATTCAAACTAGCAGAACTTTTCCAGCTCTACAAGTCACGCATGAAACACCTAGGAATAGAGGTCAATAACAGAGTTAACTCTTCAAGGCAGAAGGAAACTTTTTGCTGAGTTCCCTGATATGCAAGCTTACACAAGGGGAAGAGATGTCCTGATGGCCTTTGAGGAAGACATCAGCATTGCTCTTGCCAAAGCCTGTGAGCAGGATAGCAATTAAGATGCTATGCACAATACACATACTGCACTGATTGTCCATCGTCACATACTGTATTTGGTGAGGGCAAACCATTTAATGGTTTTCCCGAAAAAATGTCAAAAGGACTCTGTGCCAAAGCTGTTGCTTACCCTTGTGAACATGGTCCTAGATGGGCCCAGCATGAAAGACCAGAAGCAACATCTCCTGCAGCACTCACGATTGCTCAGTTGCTCAAATTCAACAGTGTTAAGCACAAGCGAGCACCAGACAGCAGTTTTTTCAGACACAATACTGCACAGAGACACCACTTCCATTATACAAAGGACTGATGCTGCATGCCCATTGCCCACACACATAATAGGGAATTTGTAGATGAAATGGCACATCTAGGTTTGAGCGTATTTTGTGATAGGGTTCTTAAGCGCTCAACACAGATGAGGAACCTTGTCTGCCAGCAGATCCATAGAGAACAAGTGGTATGCTCTCCACAGTTACGAGGCCATGTCTTTATCACGGCTGCTGTTGACAATATTTACCATAATCCCAGTTCAAATATAGCTTATTTGTCAACCAGACTGATTGTCATGACTTTCAAATCTCTTCGAGACTTGGTCTGACCAAGAGAATAATAACTAACATTCTCAAACATCATTGTTGACCCACCTCCCTTGGTTTGCTACTTATTGAGGGCAGAAAAGGCTGAGCCAAAGTTTAGTCCCAATAGAACGTCTCTGCTTAAACCATGTCACTGACTTGAACACGCCTCTACCCAAGACCGTTGGAGATGTTCATAGTTAATCGGTTCCCGGCAAAGTGGGTGGAGTTCCCCAGCTAGACAGAGCTCAAGATGTACCTGAACAAGCTCTTTGCCTAGTAGTAGAATCGAAGGTCTTGCGTCATTACGTGGGTGGAGCCTGGGTATTTGCCAACATCCACTCTATTACATGCTCATTCATCAAATGGTTCAGTTGTTGCTGATATAGGAATTGTTATGTTTATTAGATCACATGTTAACAAAATAGATAATAACTTGCACTTATAATTTTGATTTTGGCCATATGGCTGCCCTCTTGAAAGAAACACAGACACTATACTGTACAGTAAGTATGGAGTGAGATGAAAGGAAGCCTCTGGTCAATTCCAAAGTTGCAAATTTGAATTCTGCATCCTAATAAATGACTGATTTGACACCAATATCACCTATATTAGACTATCATACAAGAGACGGCTGCTATCTTGAAAATGGCGGCCATCTTGAAAATGGCGGCCATCTTGAAAATGGCGGCCATCTTGAATATTCATGACAACTTTTAAATTATTCATAAGACATTTACCAAGTACTATGAATGGTAAATATGTCTAAGATATCATATTATATCCATTACTCATTAGAAAACTGCTGTTGCTGGTGGCCATTTTGAAAAATGGCTGCCATGGGCACCATATTGAAAACTCATGATGGCTCCATATCCAGATCTTTTTGGAATGCCTTTGGCTATATGTATACCAATTTTCATGCTTGTCACAAACTGAACGATTACTTTATATTTCGGAGCTAAGATATTGCACTAAAGGGAGTTCAGACGGCGCGCCTATGTAAAATTACCCCAGGACGTCTGAGTTTCGCCGAAATACAGTAGGTAATTCGCGGCGGAATTATTACCTCACAAATCGCAGACATGGCACATTCGCACAGGACTAAGAACTCAGACATTCTCTGTAATTATTCCGAATTACCGGGGGTCCATAGGTAATAAAAGTCCCGTCCGAATCGGGCTTTAAACTGATATAAAATAGGCAGAAATTACAGCATTCCAATTATGACTTTCATAATAGCCTTATGCTTTTAAGCTTCAGAACCAACTTCCTACTTTAGGTAGTTTTAAATATGTTTTCCTGTTCCCTGTTCTCATGAGTTTATGTATATAAAAAAGGCTGACCTGGACAAAAGCTGAAAACAGATTCTAGCCAATGAAAAAAAGCAAGAAGCAAGAATGTTGCTAGGCCTAATATCATCGTGGACGGACTCAGTCCCCTTATTTGGTCCGGACCAGAGTTCGGTGGACTGCATTCAGGGCGTGTTCACGCCTACCCCGTTTGGTCCGGGCCAAATTGACCAGATTTTTGTTGGTTCGGACCTTTTGAGATGGTCTGAATGCAGATCACTGAACTCTGGTCTGCACCAAGCAAGCGGACCGAGTCCGATCGGAAAGGTCATGCTCGGTTCGGACCAACAAACCCTGGTGCGGACCTTTTGGAGGTGTGAAAGCAGGCCGAACCTAATCCCTGACATTTTGCTTTTTTGTACCTCGTGAACTTCCGTCGTTTGTCGATTCATGGGAAGCAGAGTCTAGATTCCACAGAGTGGTTTGTGTGCCACAATATATTAATAAAAAAATTGCCTAAAAAGTATCGCAAATGTGGGCCTACATTATTGTGTTGTTTGAATGAGGATGAAGTAGCCAATGCTTACATGTCAAAAAGATAGATGGGCTACTCTGTTAATCATAGAGTCGTTACCCATCACAGACATTTTAGACCAAATGTCAATTGAGGCAAAATTCCGAAAATGGCTTTTAAGAAAACGGGAGAAAATACTGTAGGCTACAGTTCAGATTCTGATAAGAATCAGCAATAACCTATAATGTTAGCAGTTAACAGTTATCCCCATAGCTTGCTAGCTGTGTGTTGGGTGTGTTATGTGTAGTTTTTCAGTAAGTGGGATACTTGTGATTAGTTCTGTGATGAAGACAACGAAGGTCATTTAAATTGCCCGCTTTGGCATGTTGGTGTGGGCCCATAGATATGATCAGGCCATCTCAACAGGTCCGAACCAACGGAAATCTGGTCTGTTTGGTCGTTTGGTCCGGACCAAACGGGGTAGGTGTGAATGCACCCTAAATTATCAAAATGATTTGCTAACCCATCCAAATGATCAGAATCAGGTGTCCCAAGCACTTGACCTGGCCAAAGGTTTAAGTGTTCCACATTCAACTGTCAGCTTTATTATAAGAAAATGCAAGAACGGTCACAAAGTGGCAGGCCGGGGGGTTGGGGGACGTGAGGAGTGTTAAGAGGGGTGTGGTCACACATAGTGGGCAACCTGTGGATTCCCGGCTCTTCAATTGATACTTGACCCTGATTTCTTCCTTGGATTATAGGCATAGTTGATTTTTTTTAGACACCTGGACACTTTCAACACTTTTCCAGTTTTTTAATTTTGTCTCTGTGTTTTTTCTGTATTTATATATGCCTGCTACTGGACACCTTAATTTCCCTCTGGCTTAATAAATGATACTCTACTCGACTAACTCTATACTCTAAAGTGTATATTGCAAAGAGGTGCTTGACTTTCTGTAGTTAATTGCCACACAGCTCCATGGTATGGTGTGGGGTTGTATTTCAGGAATTGGGATTGGCTCCTTAATTCCAGTGATGTTTGAAGGCTTCAGGATACCAATGCTACAACTCCATGCTCCCAACCTTGTGGGAACAGTTTGGAGCAGGCTCCTTCCTCTTCCAACAGGTGTGTGGACAAGTACACAAACCAAGGTCCATAAAGACATGGATGACAGAGTCTGGTAAGGAGGAACTTGACTGGCGTGCACCAGTCCTAACCTGAACCTGATAGAACACCTTTGGAATGACTTAGAGCAGAGACTGAGAGCCAGGCCTTCTCGATCAATATCAATGTGTGACCTCACCAATGCACTTTTGAAAGAATGGCCAAAAGAAATCTAGAAACACACTCCTCAAGTTAATGGACAGCCTTCCCAGATGAGTTGAAGTTGTAATAGCTGCAAAAGGTGGATGGCAGTTAGGCCTAAGTTCATATGTGAGTCAAGGTAGGTCAGTGAATACTTTTGGTAATATAGGGTAATCATAGATAAGTTAAATTAAAAAAAAAATACATTTTGCCTTTTCTTTTTACGTGTGTTTTTGATGTCTGTATACATGGTGAATTGAATAGGAGTGTTTGACTTGAATTTGCACAGCATTCAGCTGCAGCTACACAAACGCTGTTATACATCGCGGATCATCATAAATCAAGAGTAGGCCTATAACTCGAGGAGGATATAAAACAATTAAGCTATAAAAGGGGCAACTGGCTTCTAACATAGCCTATCTGCTGCCACCCTGCCTGCCAGGGCTCCAGTGTCGTTACCATGGACACAGCTTCCTGGAGGAAGGAGTACAAAACCAAAAAAAGGTGGTCAATATAAAAGCTCTGAGCCATGAGCCCACCTCATTTTACTCTGGCAGGAAACCGTACAGTGAACACACACTCACGCACACACACAACCACTTGCTCAGGAGCTCTCGTTTGTCACAAACACACGTACACTAAATTGTTGAAACCAGCAGGCAGCTCCAGCGAAGTTATCAGTAAGACGCGTCTGTCCTCTTTCCCGCCATGAAGTGTGTGGTTCTGGCAATCTGCAGCGTGCTCCTGCTAGCTGCGTTGGCAACGGCACAAAATGTAAGTTTTTGCTCATTTCATCTAGTGTTTATGTATTTTTTGCTGGAATTTCTGCTTTACTTTCACCAAAACGTTTTCATCGTTATTATTATTATGTATTTAATCTGTTATCAGACATTTTTTTAAGACAGATTTTATTTGTTGGTTTGTTTTTGGTGAAAACTTTTATGATGATGTCTTGCAACCTACTGTACTGACGCACTTAAAATTTGCATTGCCGTGTCATACTTACTACTCAGTCATGGACATAAGTGGGGACGTGTTTCCATAAAGTTTATTCATATTTTAAAATAACTGAGAGCTTTACATCAAATGTAAAACATTTGGATTTAGTTTTTTTTAATGCTGCTTATTCCACGTTTGGTTTGCCATCTCAGTTCTTGAAACAAATGAACATGATGAGACACTATTAATTTCGATGTAACAGTTATATAATTTAATGATTGTTTAAAATGTTAAAAAATAATGTAAAAATATATTTTTTTATCTATCCAGACCACAGCAGGCGACTCAACAGCATCAGGAGCCCCACCGTCTTCATCAGCCGCGCCTGGCAGCACTACGGCAGGTGCCCCGTCACCATCATCTAGCGCAAACACTGAACAACCAGGCACCAGCGCCGCCACCAGCGCCCACACCACCCCTGCCACCACAGCCAGTGGCGCAACAGCACAGATGGGCTCCCTCGCCTCCTGTCTCCTCCTGACCTCCGTCGCCAGCGGCATCGCCCTGCTGCTGCTGCTGTGAGGAACAAACCCTACACCACGCACGCACACACACACGCACACACACACACACATACACACACTCACATACACACTCACACAGAGCCCAAGACTGATCCGGAAAAAAGTGCCTTGATGGTCACCAGAATGAGGGATAAAAAGTTCTTGAGCTTATAGTGAATGTTATGCAAGGCCACATAGGCTAAACAATTTTCAATGAAAGCAACGTTATACATTTTATTTTGATTTTGGGTTTTTTTTTGTAGATGTTTGCATATCATCTGTAAATAAGAGTTATTTTCTCCTCGTATGATTGTATTTTAATAATGTAATGAGTAGAGGTCTTATGCATATTGATTTTGCACATATATATGCTATTGTTCTTAATAATGCACTTTTCCATAAGCTGTAAACCACATAAATAAGGACTCTCAACTCTGTACTGTACAGCACTAATCTCCTGTGCCTTATGTTTGAATCATGAATAAAAGAAATGCCTTTATTACCGGACCAACTGTGAGAAAACGTGTTGCTTAAGTGTTCAGGTTTTTTTTGTCCTCCATTGATTTATTATGGCACTGTACCTAGAACTATGATGGCCTCCGATCGTAAAATCAAGACAGATATTATTGCCGCAACCTTTCAATGGAGAACAACACGCTTGGACGGTTATCGCTGCAATGCACAGGCCTTTCCCGTACAGTGGCAGCACAGGAAAAACCAATAAGGAAATCGCCCACTGTGCCATATCCCAGGACGACTGTAGATAGCCACCTTTTCCACCACAGATAACAGACTGCTTCCGTCACCTATCATGGAGGCGTTTTTTTTTTTTTTTTTTTTTTTTAAACCTTCAAGCCATCCATCCATCCATCTATCATTGAATCAGTTTATTCAAATCATTCAACAAGAAGAAAGGTGAGTCTGTAATTGATGTTGATATGCAAGGCCTCATCCATTGTGACTCGGCATTGTTGCAATTACAGCCAAATACAGAGAAAGAAATGTGCAAAACTGGAAACATCAGATGTATGTGTTATGTGATAGTAGTGTAGTACTATGGTAGTTAACTTTTCGATGACTATTACAGTGTTCCACTGGTGGAATGGCGTGCATCATGAGGCTCCACGTTTAGGATGAGGCGTTAGAGGAAGTAGTTTTATGCCCAAGAGATTACATCTATTTCATTTGCATGCCCTGTGGTGTTTTGAAAAGGTGACGTTGGTGCAAGATTCATATTTTCCTGCATGTTCATACCTCTGTCAAAAACCGAGATTTTGTCTTGAATGGAATTTATGTGCAATATCCCAGTTCACTTGGTTGGAATGCCATATATTTGAAATGTGTCCTGTTTGAGCCAAAATTTGCACTTTTACAAATTTACTTTGAGTGATAACTGTACGGCTTGCACAATATGTTGAAGACGGTGAATAGGATTTGATTGTTTCTTTACCCAGTATGACATGGCCCCTGTTATAAATTAACTGCTACCAGAATGGCGGTCATAATGTATTACTAAAGGCTCTGTGCACTGCATGTCATAGTGGTGTTGTACTATGGTAGTAAAGTTTGTTTTTTTCAGTGACAGTGTTCCACTGGTGGAACGGCGTAAAGGGCTACGCATATGCTGATCCTGGATGATACTGCATGTATATGACATTGAGCAGACAAAAGTCTCCAAAGAACCTTACCATAGAGGACATGAATATGTATAAATGCGCCGGTGTGGCCTAACAAGGACATTTTAGTGCATGAACATTTTGGGTGAGAGGAAAGCTCTCTCTCAGAATAGTCTACAACTTTCTTAAAGGTTTGTGAATCTAATTAGAAGCTTTTTATACTTTGTTTTTATCATAATTAAAGGAAAAATGTTTTGTGCTTAGTTATAACTTCACACATGTAACCAAACAGTGAAAGGAAAGAAGGTCTAACTCCTTGAAGTTACACAGAATAAAAACAGGTTCACTCCTTTAAGACTGAATCGAATAACAGGAAACACTCGGAGACTGTAATGACAGTTGGTGAATTTAAATTTGGAAGATAGGAAACGTATCTGTCCGGATGTCAAGTATTCTAAAATAATAAAAAGGACAGTGAAGGGAGAGACAGACCAGAGAGTGAAATTTGAGTTTGCTGAAAGAAGCTCCTCCATTGAACAATGTTTAAAACTTGCAGACTTTGTCCATGCCTCTTTATTGGTGGTTTACTTGTTTTTTTTTTTACAAGATTAAAACAGATTACCCTTTTGTAGCAGTTGGTAACTTTTCACACCATATTATTCCTGATGGTGGTCAGTTTCCAAAACCTGCATGTTCCTCAGCACATGCGTTGTTATTCCCTTGTCAGTCTCGGTAGAATTTGCAAGTGAAAAGCCTGATACTACAGTGTGTGTTCCTATATGAACTCAAACATACACACAATTCCCATTTTTGTTGTGCTGGGATGGGAGCCCCTTTTGGATCTGCACATATGTTTGTAACCCCCTCCCACATCATATTCCAAATATTCCATGACACAAAACTTTTTTGTCCACTAATTTTGTCATCATACTGTATATGTAATTGTAGGCCTATATGTTTCATGCAAGTATTTTTGTATTTTTGGTTCAGGGATTGTGCACAAGTAAGTCTCTACAAGTGCACAAATTCTTTGTGTGACCAGTGCATGTAAAGAAATTGACAATAAAACCAACTTGAACTTGAACTTGAACTTATGCAAGTATTCCCCTCTCTCCACAACCCCCCTGCAGGACCTTTGTGGCCCCCCGGGGGTCCCGACTCCCAGTTTGGGAACCACTGCAGTAACTGATAAGACTATGGCTATAAAATGTCAAATGTTAAGCGTGGAAGCGGAGCGGATCTTCCTGTGAATCTAGCCAGCTGCCGACACCGCTCCCTCAATTGGAGAGACCAGACTAATGCCAGTCAACAATATGCTGCTGTACTAACTCTCACAATGTCTAGACCAGGAGTTCCAAAACTTAACCATGACAAGTCCCCCCACATACTAGATTCCAGCCAAGGCCCCCCTGACATGGGCTGTGTCACTTCTTTTTCTGAACACCCACTTTTAGAACTTTATGGAGTTAGTGCGTCCCTGAGGCCATGTAAGTGCAACAGGAAACATGATAAACTAATATGACATAATAAACTACAATATAGGCTAACTATACTATACAGTGTAAAGGGGGAGTATAAAGCTACGTTCACACACGTCACTGCTATTTACTAGCTTCTCACTCACTCGCCTACTCGCCACTTGCTCATGGAACCTTTGCTAAACGTTCCCGCGGTTTTAACTGCCAATACACAGGCGAGAAGTAGCGAACTCTGCATTCCAATTGGTTACTCGCTTACTCGCCTCATTCAAAGCTAAAATATTTTCAACTCGGAACCTACCTGCCCACATCGCATGGCTTGTATACGCCTCACCTGCTCGCCTCCTTGTCTCGCTGGGACACATACAGTAGACATTCTATTGACTTAACTTGCTGAGCGAGTAACTAGCAGCGACGTGTGTGAATGAGGCTTAACACAGCCAGTAACTGTAGATCGCACATCTACGTACCCTGAGCATGGCACCGCCCAGCCGCACTGCTCCCTTGGGGCACCATTGGGGGCTACCCCCTTGCACAGGTGAGGCATAAATGCAATTTAGTTGTGTGCAGTGAGCACTTGTGTGCTGTGGAGTGTGGAGCTGTGGCACAATGACAATGGCAGTTGGAGTTTGCCAGGTGGGATTTCACGTCACTTCACTTCACTACAGGTACTTACTGTAATGTAGTTTCAACACAGTTGCATATGCCGTCTGATCGCTCGTCCTAATATTTTTCTCACACGTTATGACAAACTCACGCTCACACTCTGACAAACAAGATTGGTTGCTATATGACAAAATGTACCTATTTCTTTGCATGCATGAAGACGTTATTATTATAAATGCCCTGATGACTATATCATGAATCATTTCACATTAATAGGCTATTTGAAGTCAGATGAACATATAATAGCAAAGTTTATCTGGCCCACTGTAGGCCCACTTCTAATTTGCGAGTGTCTGACAGTTGGCCCAATTCTGGCTTGGTCCTCGGCCCACAAGTGTCCCAGTTACCATACTCTGACAGTAATTTCCAGTCTCGGCCCAGTTACTTCAATCTAACAGTTATACCCAACCCCCTCGAAACTGAACTCTACTGAGACCTTTATTGACGTGTTCTCAGTTCGGTTTGCTTGTCCTGACAAGTTTGTGACAGTGTAATCATTTAGGGTATTTTCACTCCTAGTCCTTTTTAAAGGTACACTGTGCAGGAAATGGTCAAAAAAGGTACTGCAACTATGCTGCTCATTGAAACTGGGTTGCCTATTGCCAAATTTGATCTTTTCATGAAAGTTTACTAAGTAATAAACTAATATTTTCTAGTATGGCTCAAGTACAGTCATTTTTGCAGCTAAAAATGGCTATTTCTGGAAATTCAAAATGGCGGACCATGGAGAAGATCCCCCTTTTCGTGTATGAAAAGTGCAATTTTTCCAGTCATAATGAATACTTAGAATTTGATGGTGGTGGTAAGTATTCATGAAAAAGGTAACATTAGTGAATGGGTAGCATGAGTTCTGGAAATAAACAGCTAAAAATCTTGCACAGTGTACCTTTAAGTAACCAAACTTGAAAGATTGCAGTAACTAGGCCAACACTAGGCCAACACTGAAAATAACTTTCAGAATAGTAGGCTACCAAGCAGCCAACTGAATATAGACATTTGCTCAGCCATTTCTTCACTTGATATCGAAGACGAACTTCCTCTTTGTGTGATGGACTTCCTCTCTGATACTACCATTTCACTGACTGTGTGGTATTTCATTTCAGTAAAACTGGCGAATCATTGTTTGGCCTACCTGTACTTAGTGCTTTATTATCTCAGTCCTGTAAAGAGGGGAAGATATATTGTTTTCATTTTGGTTGTTTTGTCTTTGTCAAAAGTGTGAGTATTACAACTTCATGTCGAAATGGGCAGAAATTATCCTTTAAAATGTCATCAGAAGTCATTACGTACAGCGACACAGCGTTATAAATTTGCTGTTACCAAAATGGCAAAAGTCAAGTCGTAGTTACTAAAGTCCCTGTGTTGTGTCATAGTAGTGTAGTGCTAGTAGTTCACTATTCAATGACTATTACAGCATCCCACTGGTGGAACAGTGTGCATTATGGGGCCACATGGTCTTCAGAAGTCATTACTACAGTATTTACATCAAGCCATAGGCCTATTTATATTTAGGAATGCATTGTCCCATTCAAATGTGACCCTATATCTGTTTTCAGTAATGCTCAAATTACAAAAA
This sequence comes from Engraulis encrasicolus, assembly GCF_034702125.1. Lineage (NCBI taxonomy): Eukaryota > Metazoa > Chordata > Actinopteri > Clupeiformes > Engraulidae > Engraulis > Engraulis encrasicolus. The sequence goes on along the minus strand of NC_085876.1, from coordinate 27,358,607 downwards.
CACAGCAGCATGCCCTGCTGCGGTAGAAGTAAAATCACTATTGCAGCTGGCAGCAGGAAATAGCCTGACTATTTGCCACAACCACAGCCAAATGAATATAAGGAAAACCTCTCCTTTAAAACGCCTTTTTATGGTACAGGTAGACTTGTTGGATGGTCGCCTGATGAGTGATATGGCAGGCATCGTGCTGTAGAGCAGAGGTGGGGAATCTTTTTCATTCAAAGTGCCAATTCCATTTTTTTAAAGTCCTCCAAGAGCCGTATTTTGATCACAAACCAGGATTTCCCCCTTGCCCTTTAGGCCTATATTGAAGGCGGCTACGTTCACAACAGACCCCATAGGTCCCCTGAAAGTATGACCTAATTGTATTATCAATTTGTTTTCTAAGACAGCTTTACAAAACGTCATATTTCATGTGAAACTGCCCAACATTAAAATTATAGGAATGGCATGGGAGCCGTATACTCCCATAGTCTAGAGATGCCCACAAGGGAGGGTAGAAGAGAGCATTGTTCACTTCATTGTTCATTCCCCCCATACATCCGCCTGACGGTCTTGGGATATGAATTGCAATTCATAATGCTTTGACTGCAGGTCTGTCTGTCTTCTATAAGGATAGTCAAATGCTCAAGACTACTGCTGCACAGTAAAAACAGTGTTAATTCAACACTTAGAGAGTACTTTGACACTAAATACACTCTAAAGGTAGCTAAGTAGGCCTATTGCATTGAATATTGACTCTAAGTATTGAGTGAAGACTGCTGTGCACGCCATGCACATGATCCCCCTTTATTTATTTATTTGACAAAATAACTTGCCTTGCCTATCCAGATGCAATATAAACACTTTCATTGACATTTGATTTTGGAGAGCACAATAGCATTTCTCTGCACTAAGTGTCCACTAAAAGACATGGGAGTAACACAATTCAATGTGACAAAATGTTGCACTATCCTGCATTTTGCTTGGGTTGGGCGGCGTGGGGGGTTCAAGAAAGGATAACATTTTAAAATATTGGACTACTGCCCGAGTGAACCAAATCTGCTCTTCTGTGGAATCGCCTATGCCACCTCCTTTCCTCAGAAGTGTCTCAAGATGTACTTTAACGGCAGAACCAGAGGCAAGGGCAGATAACATTTGTTTCAGTTTTGAACACCAAATTCATTGGTTTCATTTTCACGTAAATGAATATCAAGCGGCAGCAGCATACAGAGCAAATGGTTTGGGATTGCATTAATGATAAAAAAATATGTATGTATAAACTGTATATGGAAGAAATGGGCCAATTGTATAGTGTGTGTGTGTGTGTGTGTGTGTGTGTGTGTGTGTGTGTGTGTGTGTGTGTGTGTGTGTGTGTGTGTGTGTGTGTGTGTGTGTGTGTGTGCAGCGCACGTGTGTGTGTGTGTGTGTGTGTGTGTGTACACGCTGCATGTGCGTGAGAATACTGACATGCAAGTATGATAAACAAAATTCTACACCTACACCCTAATTTCTTTATCAAAAGAAAACCTGCACTATTTATTTATCATTGCTTCCTCGTGGGGCCTCCCTCCTTATAACGTCAATGACAGCAGAACATGCCAACGAAGCGATAGGTTTCGTTTCCATGTAAATTATACTGTAGAATGCCTCTGTTGACTGTCATGGCTTGGTGGAAGAGCAGGTATGGACAAGAGTTGAAAGAAAAAAAGCAGTGGCCCTAGGCAAAATATGGACATGGGGCCCTCCTGAATTATTTTTGCTGGTATTTCACAAGGAGAGGCTGACTGTTGGGGGCCACATACAGTGGAACGTTTTTTGGGGGCCCCAGGCAATTCCCTAGTCTGTGTATTGGTAAAACCATCTCTGGTGGCATTTTTGTGTGTCCCCCTATAAATTGTGGGCCGGTCTCTAAGAACATTTTTAAAAAGTTAACACATTGTTTCAATGGTTCACTATTTCAGTGGATCTACATTAGGTACAATGTAATAAACCAGTGTAACAATATTTAATTGTGTAATACAAGTGTAATACCATGTACCAACCCTAACCCTAGATGTAAGTACAAAATAGGTGTATGATGTTACACTGGTATTACATGGTATTAAATATTGTTACACTGCACCTAATATGGTAGATCCACTGTAATAGTGAACCATTCAAATTAAAATGTAGCCAAAAAAAAAAAACTCAACAGCACCAATGGCTGTGAGGACTGTCATCCCACCGGGAAATGCTCAGTATNTCATTGTGAATGTTGAATTCATTGTGAATGAAAGTGTTTTTTTCTTTTCTTTTTCAATGAAAGGTTTTTTTTTTCATTAGCTGTCACTCTTCACGCAATCTACTGCGTATAGCACAGGAATACAGTGAAGAGCTTGAAAACATTTTTTGTGATAGTGCTTGTGACCATCTTTTTCATGCAAGTGAGTTTGCCATGTCCATGTTTATGTTAAGATCCATATAATTTTCGTAATTTCATTGTGAATGGAGACCCACATTAACATCACGCTTCCTGTGAATTGCACAGTTAGTACCAAGAAAAAGGCGTTTCGGGGCAACGCCAAGGTGAGGTCAGAAACACACACGCCCCTGACGTTATCGAAACGCACCACAACCCATAGAGGAGGACGGTCTAGAATGGGCGCAATTGTCACTCTGAAGGAGTAGGTTAAAATCTGCACATCCACAAGTCTGGCCTGGGAGTAGGGACACCAAATAACCAGACAATAACCAGATATCTTTTTTTAACCACAATTTTCACTCTGCCACTCGGCCGCCAGCCCAGCATCCTCAACAACCCTCTGAGCCTCTCGTGAGTGCCTGCAGCCGTACTGTCTATGCGCGGCCTGATCTGTACCTGTCTCTGGTTCTATACCATCTCTAGGATGAAGATTCTGCATCTGCTTGTGGTCATCATGATATGTGCGGCCCTCCACAATGCTCAGGTACCTTTTCTTTGGCTGCTCTATACTACGCCGTAAAAAAAAATGCTGTGTTAACTCACACTGACCAGTTCCTTGTTTTTATGCACCCTTTTCTTTTTTGCTTTGATTATTTTATTGTGTGTAAAGTGTTTTCCTCCTTTGCTTATTTAACCCTTGCAAGGTGTTCGGGTCATTTCAACCCGTTTTCAGTTTTTGGCTTGAGAAAAATAGTATCAGTTATTATTCTTTCGCCCTGAGATTCACTGGCTTTGGCTCATTTTCGGTGAGGAACATGAATATGAAAAAAAATGTTGTGACCTATTACACAGGAGGTGTTCCTGGGTCATTTTGACCCACATTACTTGAGAGGGTTTATACATGAATATTTTCTAAGCTCTCTGATACAACAGTGATCACATGTTGAGTAGACAAGGCAGAAGGTGAAGTGTGTGAAAAAAGGACTGCAGATATTGTTTGGTCCTTCAGTTGTTCATCAATGATTCAACCTTGCGCGATGAGAGCACTAGTGGTTCAATCCGAGAGCTTGGATTGAGTTTACTCTCTTTCTTCACCTTTCAGTCTCCTTATGTTTCTCTCTCTGTATCTCCCAAAAACATAAATAAACAGAAATTCACAGGCAGGGTGAGGGGAACATGAGGGTGAATATGAACTATGATTTTTTTTTTTCATTTTTCATTGTGTTCTCTATATGCCAGGGTCAAATTGACCCGAACACCTTCTATGGAACCAAAACACGAACACCTTACAAGGGTTAAATATCTATTGAGAGCACATTGTGCTATGTACGAAATGTGCTATATAAATACAATTTGATTGAAATTTGATTGACTTAGAGAGTACTCTTGGACCAAATATAGTCTGGAAGATATTGAATCAACTCTCTAAGTGTTATAGTACTACATTTAGTGTGAAGCAAAATTTACTATAAGTCCAGTTCCAGGTGTTCATGGGGAAAACAAAATAGGAGATAGAAGAAAAGAAAATAGGTAGGCTACGGTTTGACCTTGGACCTGGCCCATCAATGACATCTGTAGCATGGACAGTACTACTGTACCGTACAGTGCGTGGGCTGGTTGTTGTGGGTAATCTCAAACTGTGACCTTTAACCTTTGGAAAATTCACAATTATTTAAAAGAAAAAGAAACAACCATCTGCTGATCTATCTATATGTCTTTGTGTGTTTGTGTGTGTGTGTGTGCGTGCGTGTGTGCGGGCGGGTGGGCATATCTGCATACGTGCCTGTATGCGTGCGTGTCTGTCTGTTTTTTTTGTAATTGTACGGTTTCTTTGTAATGTTAACCTGAGTGTAATCTGATGGTGATTACTTTAAAGGGACACCGTGTGAGATTTTTAGTTGTTTATTTCCAGAATTCATGCTGACCATTCACTGATGTTACCTTTTTCATGAATACTTACCACCAGCATCAAATTCCAAGTTTTCATTATGACTGGAAAAATTGCACTTTTCATACATGAAAAGGGGGATCTTCTCCATGGGCCGCCATTATGAATTTCCAAAAATAGCCATTTTTAGTTGCAAAAATGACTGTACTTGGACCATACTAGAAAATATTTGTTTATTACTTTGTAAACTTTCATGTAAAGATCATATCAAATTTGGCAATAGGCAGCCCTATTTCAATAAGAAGCATAGTTGCAGTACCTTTTTTGATCATTTCCTGCACAGTGTCCCTTTAAGTCAACGTGTCTTACTCAGTGGTCCAACACAATTATTTTAAAGGCAGATAAGATTATTTTGCATTCATTTCAATGTCATATAACCTTCCTCATGTCTTCCTTTATATACAGATCACAGAAACCACCACTCCCTCCCCACCACCTCCACTGGATGAAACTACAGAAGCAGGGATCAACACAGGAAGAGAAAAGTCAACTGCACCTACACAATCAGGACCTATACTAGATAACTCCACCCCTCTCATGAAAACAGTCAGGATAAACTTTACAGAAATATGGAACCAAACCGAAGCCATCGAAAACTCATCAGCCACAGCAAATTCTGGCATGGCAGATTTTGCAGTCACACCTCTGATAACGATGATGGATATAAATGGGCGGCAGATTATGGGCACCAATAAAACAGCCCCCTCATTAGAAGTGACAACTAAATCGACACAAGACGCCGCCATGAGTTACACCACAAGCACTGCCATGGTAAGTTCTCTTAAAGAAATCAACACAACAGTGGCGATGGGAAACACTTCCATAACCCCAGAAACAGTGAGCGCAAGACACCCAGCTCCTGAGACCACTATGCCAACATCCACAGGAGCAGTAACCAACACAGGTGAAAGGTCAACCATTCCTACGCAATCGTCAACCTTGACTAACACCACAACTCCTCCAGCCATGGTGAGTTCTCTTAAAGAAATCAACACGACAGTGGCGATGGGAAACAGTTCCATAACCCCAGAAACAGTGAGCTCAAGACACACAGCTCCTGAGACCACTATGCCAACATCCACAGGAGCAGTAACCAACACAGGAGAAAGGTCAACCATTCCTACCTTGACTGAAACCACAACTCCTCCAACCATGACAAACATTACAGAAGCGATGGATCTAAAAAGTACAACAGAGATAGAAAACACCTCTACAGCTGTGGATGGGAGAAGCACAGCACCTGACAACACTACGCCAACATCCATTGAAGGAGAAATCAGCACAGCAGAAAGTTCAGCTATTCCTACACAATCAGCCACTTTGACAGCCACTGCAGCTCCTCAGACCACTATGCCAACACACACAGGAGCAGTAACCAACACAGGAGAAAGGTCAACCATTCCTACGCAATCATCAACCTTGAGTAACACCACAACTCTTCCAGCCATGACAAATATTACAGAAGCGATGGACCTAAAAAGTACAACAGAGATGGAAAACACCTCTACAGCTGTGGATGGGAGAAGCACAGCACCTGACAGCACCACACCAACCTCCATCAGAGGGGAAACCAGCAAGGCAGAAAGTTCAGCCATTCCAACGCAATCAGAAGCTTTCACAGCCACCGCAACTCCATTAAAAACAGCCGAGAAAAAGACTACAGAAGTGCTGAACCTAACAAGACCATCAGAAATGGAAGACATCCCAGTCACTGCAACAACTGCTCGTGAAAGAAGCACAGTATCCAAAATCTCAACACCAGCATCTATCAGAGAAGCAACCAGGACAGCAGAAAGTTCCAGCATACCTAGACAATCAACCCCTTTGAGCGGCACTACAACTCTATTGAGAACAGCAACAACTGCCAGTGAGAGAAGCACAACACCCAATACCACGCTAGCATCCAGGCCCTGGTTCCCTAACACAACACCCAATACCACGCTAGCATCCAGGCCCTGGTTCCCTAACACAACGCTAGCATCCAGGAACCGGCTCTCTACCAAAGCACCCAGTACTACACCGCTAGAATCCAGGCCCCGGTTCCCTACCACAACGCTAGCATCCAGGAACCCATTCCCTACCCCTATTCGATGCAACGAGACCACCGCCAATGCGGCCACAACTACTTCCACTGGCAGTCTGTTGAGCTGCCTATTGCTCATACTGGCTATTGTGTTTGAGTACTGATTGTTGGGAAGAAATAATATTGCAGCGCTTAAAGGAACAATCCACCTCATTTCAGAAAGTTGCTCATATGTAGCTAAATACTGGTCAAATATGAGAATACATTGTTTTTTTTCTCTGTTCGCATTGTCTCGATTAAGAGTTTAGTCTATGGCACAAAATACGTTTGTAAAACATCATCAAATGTGCTTTTACAATTGATGTAAAATACACCAGAGTGCAAAACGGCTTTTTAATTCCGTCCAGTGATCACTTACGGCTTGATACTGCTATTTCTATCCTCTTCCAGTGTTTATGTTAACCCATTTTGTCCTAAGCCCTTTTTGGGAAAGGGTGCCCTCTTCCTATTAAATCCTACATATATAAGCCTCCAAAGCACATAAAAACATGAAATGAGTTACATTTAAAAGCCAAGACCCTCCCCTTGCATTGCAATGTGTTCATTTGGCTCTAACATACCGACATAGTTAATAAAACAGCTAAAATCTCAAAATCCTGAAAAACCCATATATGTGCTTCCAGGACACAATGGGTTAAGCTATGCTACTAATTCTAATACTAAGACATCTAAGTACGAACACACTGAGAAGAAAATTATACACATATTCATGTTATACTCGGAAAAACTGCAAATATGTGAAAATCAAAAAAAGGGGTGGACTGCTCCTTTAAGATGTACAGAAAAATAAACATGTACCTGGACCCTGAATTCCTGAATTTTCCCCTGGGGATTAATAAAGTTACTCTACTCTACTCTACTCTACTCTACGACCCAAGCAGAAATGATGCAAAGTGAGGTTTATTTTTGTGAGCAGACATTGCATGGTTTTGCCTTCATCAGGGCACTGATGGAGGAGATAGCACTGATGAATCCTGAAACGTCTGCTCTGCTCTCAAACAAAACAAAAAAACCTTGTGCTGGACGCTTGTGTCTTTTTTTGTGTGCAAACCTACTCTCCCTCTTGCAGGTACTGATTGTTTCCCAACAGCTGAAATGCCACAAGGGGTAGGGGAAGGGATCAAAACAGGTCATGACCCCAAAAAAGTATTATTTAGAGGTGTAGAGGGGGAGCTAACAATTCCAAGGGAGATTTGAATGGCATTTGTAGTTATATGGTCTTCACCTCATGGTGTATTGTGTTGAGGTCAAGAAGACGGTAACACATTGTTGTTACTCCGCATTTTTGTAGACATCAAATCATTGGTCCCATAATAATGTGCTACGGTCCCAGTGGTGCCTCTGCCCAATACATCAAAAAATAGAGTTGAATGCTCAGTATAAATACCCTTTGCCCTTAGTTGTTTATACTTCCAATAATCTTTTTGGATTTTGTTTTTGGCTAGTGAACAGTGGGTCTGTCAGTGAATCTTTGCTCATATCTTCATGACAAAATCTTAATCCTCATGTAATGCATAGCAGTGTATGTTTTATAGCAGATACCATACAAAGTATTTTAAGAGTTATTGAATAAGTGTTGAAAAGTGATCCATGTGTTTATTCATAGTTTATTAATTGATTAATCTCTATTATTATAAACATATTTTGCTCTGTTGATGTTATCCTCTTGATGTGTGAGTGATGATGATGATGATGATGATGATGATGATGATGATGATGATGATGGTGATGGTGATGGTGATGGTGGGTGTGGTGATGATGATGGTGGTAATGATGGTGATGGTGATGATGATGATAATGGTGATGATTATGATGATGATGATGATGATGATGATGATGGTGGTGGTGGTGATGGTGGTGGTGGTGGTGATGGTGGTGATGATGGTGATGATGATGTTGGTGGTGATGATGATGATGATGATGATGATGATGATGATGATGATGATGATGATGTTATTGTCCTGATCCTCAAGTCCTCTCCTTAATCTTCAGCACGACATAAAGCCAGCAGACCACTCTGGAAGTGTCCATCAAAACGCTTCTGTTTGAAAGAGAGAAAAAAAAACAGTAACATATTATATTATGTATCTGCTCTAGTACACAAATATTGTTTGAAATTCCTTTTCTCTCAAACCTTTTTGATTTTACTCAATGATAGTCTGCGCATTGTTAGTATTTCTGAAATTGTTTTTGGTTTTGTTGGACCCATTCTTATGGGCATACCAGCACTTTTATTGTCTGTGTGCAGTTGTAATTGACAAGATTACTCCTATCAAAAGCTGGGTGAGCTTATAATTATCAATCTATATACCGTACATTTGTGCTGGTTTATTTTGTGTGGGTAGATCACCATTTGCAATTTTATTATGAAGAATAAATGACTGGCTTTGCATTTATTATAAAATAAACATACACATGTGTGCATTTTCTTAAATCAGTGTATGATAATATGATCACAAAATATGATAAAAAGAAAAGAACAAGAAAGAAGAAAAAAACGAGTGCTATCCATTTCCTAAGTACTTGATTACTTCAGAGACGCACCAACAAGACGGTAGAGCACGGTCTGTGGAAGAAAACGTTGATAATATGATAACAAAATGTATCATTCAAACAACAGTAAAGTACTCCCACACATACAAAAAGGAAAATACTTCCTTTACTCTGTCAGGCATTTGATGCCGATACTGAATTCAAGTGAACGTTTTATGGTCTATTTATTGTTTTATGGTTTAAAGTGCATCGCTGGGTGATACCAGATGAGTAAATTGCTGCCTTTATCTGAGTTTCATTGGACAGAAACTTGAAGCAAGGAAGTGGGAACTTAGCCACACTGTAAAAAAAAAAACTGGTACAATAATATAAGTGTACACAAGAGGGTGCAATCTCTCATTGTCTCTCTCTCTCTGCTCCTCTCTCTCTCTCTTTGTCTCTCTCTCTCTGCTCCTCTCTCTCTCTCTCTCTCTCTCTCTCTCTCTCTCTCTCTCTCTCTCTCTCTCTCTCTCTCTCCCTCTCTCTGCTCCTCTCTCTCTCTCTCTCTCTCTCTCTCTCTCTCTCTCTCTCTCTCTCTCTCTCTCTGTCTCTCTCTCTCTGCCCCCCCCTCCCTCTCTCTCTCTCTCTCTCAATTCAATTCAATTCAAAAGTGCTTTATTGGCATGACAAAAGAAACTTTGTATTGCCAAAGCATGGTACATAACATATATAAGACAACAATAAGAGGAACAGTAAGACATAATAAAATTATACCGTGTGTGTGTGTGTGTGTGTTCGTTGTGTGTGTTCGTTGTGTGTGTGTGTGTGTGTGTCTGTGTCTGTGTCTGTGTCTGTGTGTTTGTGTGTGCGTGTAGAGTGTGTGTGTGTGCACGCATGTCTCAGTTTGTTTGTGTGTGTTTGTGTGTGTTTCCGTGTGCATGCGTGGGTGCACGCGTATGTCCATCCACAGTCTTTGAGTGTGTTTCCGTGAGTATTCCAGCACATAAACATAAGGTATTTAAAGAATACATATAATATACAGTATGTAGGTATATCACTCATTGTCCCTCTGTTGGTGGCATGTGAAAATGTATTGGGCTGACAAGAAACAACTCAGTTCTTGTTCACCCATGATAAATGGGAGTTTGTTCTGGGTTGGGAGGGAAGTGAAATTTGGGTGTTTCTGCTCGAATTTTTGGAAGAACATTTCACGGATATTTTTAAATTTGTTGCATTCGGTTAGGAAGTGAAGCTCGGTTTCAACAATATTGTCAGTGCATTGTCTGCAAAAACGTTCTTCTCTAGGAAGCCAGTCTTTTTTATGTCGGCCGGTTTCAATGGCCAGGCGGTGTTCACTGAGTCTGTATTTCGTCAATATTTTTCTCAAGATAGGGTCTTTGATTTGAGTTAGATAGTTTGCAAGTGCATACTCTCTGTTTAGGGACAGATAGCATTGCATCTTGCTTTGTGTTTTGGTTTTCAATTGCCAATATTGATAATAGTTATTTTTCAAGAATAAGAAAATTTGGTTTAGTGGAGTATGTTTTGTAATTTGGACCTGGTCTTGCAGGCCTGTAGAGTGTGGAGGTGTTAGTGGGAAGGGATAGCAGTGGACCTGATTGGTATGTGGGGTGGTGACTTTGCTCAGCTCTTGGTTTTGCAAGGCTTTGTGACATAATGAGTGTGGGTCACTTAATTTGAGGTGCTTCCAGAATTTAATTGATCTTTTTTGAATGTTGATAATAAGAGGGTATCGGCCTAGTTCTGCCCTGCATGCATTATTTGTTGTGTGTCGGTGGACTTTTAGGATGGTTTTGCAGAATTCCACATGCAGGGTCTCAATTGGATGCTTTTCCCATTTATCAAATTCCTGATTTGTGAGTGGACCCCACACTTCACTGCCATATAAGGCTATTGGTTCTATCACAGATGAGAATATTTTGAGCCAAATTTGGATTGGAATTTCAAAGGGTACTTGTCTTTTTATGGCATATAGAGCCCTGCGTGCCTTGTCTTTCAGTTCATTCACTGCCTTATTGAAACTTCCATTGTAATTGATTCTGAGGCCTAAGTAGGTGTAGTCTGTGACATGTTCAATTGTTTGTGGTCCTAAAGTAAATGTATTTTGTCTTCCGTGGTATTTGGAACCTTTCTGAAATATCATTATTTTGGTTTTGTTGTTGTTCACTGCCAGGGCCCAGGTCTGGCAGAAATTTTGGAGGAGCCCAAGCTGCATTTGGAGTCCATTTGCTGTTGGTGAGAGAAGGACTAGATCATCCGCAAACAGCAGGAATTTGGCCTCGATGTTGTTCAGAGTGGGTCCTGTGGTGGTTGACTTTTCTAGGATGGTCGCCAGCTCATTTATATATAGATTAAACAAAGTTGGGCTTAAAGGGCAACCTTGCCTCACGCCGCACTCTTGGGGGATATAATCTGTTCTTTTAGATCCGATTTTGATGGCACATTTTGCTCCTGAGTACATGGATTTTATAATATCATATGCTTTTCCCCCTACACCATTTTTCATTAATGTGTAGAATAATCCGTTGTGCCAAATGGTATCAAAAGCGGTTTTGAAGTCTACGAAACAAGAGAATAATTTGTTTCTTTTGTGGGTGTATTTTTCGATTAATGTGTGTAGGGTGTAAATATGATCAGTGGTGCGATGATTTGGTAAGAATCCGATCTGGCTTTTGCTCAAGATATTGTGCTTCATAAGGAAGTCCATGAGCCGTGAATTAATAATACTACAGAATAACTTCCCCAGGTTGCTGTTAACGCTGATGCCTCTGTAATTTTTAGGGTCAAATTTGTCTCCGTTTTTGTAGATTGGTGTAACTAATCCATGGTTCCAGATGTCGGGGAAATAACCCACACTTAGGACTAGGTTAAATAGTTTGAGAATAGCCCATCTAAATTTTTCACTCATACATTTTAGCATTTCATTTAAAATGCAGTCAGGCCCGTATGCTTTCTTTGACTTTAATTTGTTGATATGAGTGAGTAGGTCCTGTTCAGTGATTGGGAAGTCAAGTGGGTTTTGGTAGTCTTTGATTGTGTTTTCCAGATCGTGCAGTTTGTGGATTATGTCATTTTGTTTCTTGTTTTGGTCAGATTGAACATTCTTGAATAGAGTTTTGAAATGATTAGTCCAGATGTCTCCATCTTGAATTACCATTTCTTGATGTTTTGATTTTTTTAAATGATTCCAATTGTCCCAAAATGTATTCGTTTTTATTGATGCCTCAATCAGTGCCAGCTGGTTTTGTGTGTACTGAGCTTTCTTGTTTCTGAGTGTGCGTTTGTATTGTCTCAGTGTCTCACAATATAGATGTCGAATTGATGTGTCATTTGGATCTCTATGTTTCTGGTTGGATAATTTGCGAATTTCTTTTCTTAATGACTGGCATTCGGCGTCAAACCAGCTGTCTTCCTTTTCGACTTTAGGTTTGTTCCTTAATCTCTTTAATTTGGCCTTTCCTGCTGTTTTTTCAAATATTATGCCAATTGTTTCCACAGCCTGGTTGACACCCTCTGTACTTAAGGTATATGGGGTGTCTAGAAAGGTTTCCAGGAGAGCTTGGATGTGTTGGGTTCCTGTTGCTTTTATAAATTCCTCATTACTGTTTTCAGCCCATCTGTATGACTTTTTAAAGTGAAACAGCTTACTGGACTGTGATTTTAGGGTGTTGTTTTCTGACATTTTTATGAATATTGTGAGTTGGCTGTGATCTGATAGGGGTGATAGTGGTTTGACAGTGAATGCTCTAATTGACATAGGGTCTATGTCAGTTATGACATAGTCTACTGTGCTATTCCCAAGAGGTGAGCAAAATGTGTGTTTTCCAAATGTGTCTCCTCTAATCCTACCATTGGCGACATACAGACCCAGGCTACGGCAGATTTGTAAGAGTTCCTTCCCATGTCTGTTTACAACTGGATCACAATTTCTTCTGTGGGGATAAGCAGAGTGGTTAGTTTTATTTAAAGTACGGCAGATGTAGGAATTGCCATCAGCACTTATAGAATCATCCTCTGTGCCTGTACGTGAATTTAGGTCCCCGCAGAGGAGCACATTTCCCTGGGCCTGAAAATGGCTTGTTTCTGTTTCCAGAGACATAAATGTATCCTCTGTGTAGTATGGTGAATCAGCGGGGGGTATATAGATTGCACAGACAAAGAGGTCCTGTTGTGAAACAAATATATCTTTCTTAATCTTTAACCATATGTGGTATTTTCCCGTTTTTAAGATGCTGATGTGTTTGTCAAATTTTTAGAGGTGCTCCGATCACCATTTTTTGGCCCGATCACCGATACCGATCACCAAAAATCTTTATCTGCCGATTACCGATCATTGCCGATCACAAAAATGATTTCTTATTTTTTTAATAGCCTATTAATTATCCTTATTGAATACCATTTCTGCCCATAAACCAATCAATCTTAATTTGCACATGTCTATTATTAGGCTATTATTATTATTATTATTATTATTATCATTATTATTATTATCTTTCAGACTAGTGTTGGTAATACAGTCTACAGTATTAATCAATGTATAAGTTATTGCATAGAATAACTAAACTATTTAAGATTGAATTGAAACTGAAACATTACATCAAATAGTCTTCCACATACGAGAAAAAAACAACCTGTCGCTTTAAATGAGCAGCCTCGTGAGGAGAGCCCCTCCCCTCTCTGTCACCGTCCACAGTTGCAGTGCTCCACTACCGTTCTGAATCTGAGCTCTCTCAAGTTTTAACCACATCTGTCGCCGTTTGGTGTTTCAGCGACAATCAAACTAATCGACTGACTGCCAATTACAACTTTGAAAACAATAATTGACATGTTTGTGCTGACAACGTGAAGTTGTCGCGTGCTGACCGAGGCAACTACACAGGTTATAACGTAAAATGGCTCACTGGCGAGTACTCAATCGCAAATTACATTGTCAGGTAAACGGCGCATGGATCGGGAAATCAGATCATTGTTGATGCAGATATGGTTATGAATGGTGGGAATGAAGGGGGGAATGCCGATAAGTTATAGACAAGCAAAGATGCCTTCTTTTGGTGCAGTTGCAACTGTGCAGAGCCAGAGCCTACATGCAGCGCCAGGTGTGAAGGCAAAATGGTTGCGTGAGGAATTTAATATCTCTCGATCGGTTTTTTGATCGGCATGTTTTTCCGATCACCGATCAGGCTATTTTTGGCCATTATCGGCCGGTCATGATCGGCAGCCGAGCAATCGGAGCACCTCTACAAATTTTGATTTGTACCATAGTATTAAACCTCCAGAGTGTCTTCCTTGTTGTACCGAACTAAGTTTTTGTGGTGGTAATATTATTTCCTTGTAGTTTGGGGGACAATGAGTGATAACATCTTTTTGCCAGGTTTCAAGTAATATCATTATATCTATACCTTTTATGCTTTCTTGGAATTCTAGGTTGTTACATTTTACGCCAAAGGCTGAGGAGTTCAAGCCTTGAATGTTCCAAGTGCTAATGGAAAGTGAGGCCATAGTAAATATCAACAACTAAATGTTCACAATGAAATAAACCTTTCATACTGCATACTATTTAGATTGAAGTGTTGAATGTAGATACAGTATGACAGCAAAACATATTAAGTTAACAGTAGGTGCATACAGTAGGTAAATGAACTTTTTTTTTTTTTCTTTTTTTTTTTTAAGTCTTGGATGTGTCCTAAGTGAGCTTGGAACAGATATATAGGAGCATTTGTTTGATCTCACCCATTTTTGGCGCTCCATCACCTTTCAGCACTTCTGCGTAGCTTGACTCCAGTGTGGTGGGCTCTGCTGCATGCTGGTGTTCCTGGTGCAACCAGGGGGTGGGGGGTTGTTGGGTTGGGGGGTGGTTTCCTGGTTTGGCATCGGGGTAGTGTTGGTGGTGATGCCTAGGCGCTGGGGGCCAGTGGTTTGCACTGGAGGGGTGGGGGTGGTCTGGCATGGGGCGTTGTAGGTCTGGACTGGAGGGGGTGTATGCTGGATGTGGAGGTGGGGGGGCGCGTCTGGGACAAGGTGCTGGGCGCCAGTGGTTTGCTCTAGGGGGAGGGGGGTGGGCTGGCATTGGGGTTTGCCGGTCTGGATTCGAGGGTGTGTATGCTGGGTGTGTAGGTGGGGGGCCGGGTCTGGGACAAGGGGGGGTCATC